>NC_092340.1:144056000-144365250 GCF_046630445.1 Rutidosis leptorrhynchoides
CACACCCACTTGGGTCACCAACATACCCACATAACACTCATTCATAATAACCACTAAGTGTGCCAGCGATTTATAAGCATTTAAGACCCATAACTCGATCATCATTTCAAAACCCTAGGTTTGTCATCTTTGAGTCCTCTGGGTGTTATGTCCATCACTAACCCAACCCTAACCGTTATCACTAATTAAGTAAAGAAATTAGGTTTAGGACTTACCACCACAATCATAACGTAGCTAGTGACTAGATGAACAACTTTAAAACTCGAGCTTAAACCCGAAACAAGCTTCTTCCTTCTTGGATTGAGCTTTCTCACGCTAAAAAGGTCTCATCTCTAACGACCCGCCAAAATCGCTATTGACGCGGTACGTTATCTACGGTCCCACAGCGAGGTTTCGACCTCTATATGATACGTTTTGATAAAACATTGCATTCATTTTAAAAAAAAAAAAAACATACTTTCTATACATAGAAAGTTTACCAAAATATAGACATATCCCAAATATATATGACAACTTATACAAAATGACTAAATCATCAATTTATTTAATAACAGATTATAACAATAATATTTGAATGCAATGTCTTTTTGAAAATATGGCATAAAAGACTCCATGCAGCACCTTGAGCAAATAACAAGCAGACAGCGGAAGCACTTTTGAAAAACCTGAGAATAAACATGCTAAAAGTGTCAACCAAAAGGTTGGTGAGTTCATAGGTTTATCATAACAATAGTTATCAATAGTTTCAATAGACCACAAGATTTCCGTTTATAAATATATGTACACTCGCAAGTGCATAAAAGTATTCTATAAGTTGTAGGCACCCGGTAACAAGCCTTAACATTCATGTTTTACCCTCTGAAGTACACCAGATTAGGTGTGTTTAAAATAACCTCGAAGTACTAAAGCATCCCATAGTCAGGATGGGGTTTGTCAGACCCAATAGATCTATCTTTAGGATTCGCGCCTACCGTACATAGACAAGTAGTTTAATGTTACCAAGCTAAGGGTATATTTCTGGTTTAAACCCACATAGAATTAGTTTCAGTACTTGTGCCTATTTCGTAAAATACTTATAAAACAGCGCATGTATTCTCAGCCCAAAAATATATATTGCAAAAGCAATTAAAAAGGGAGCAAATGAAACTCACCTTTGTAGCCCAATAAACAATTCACGTAGATGTAACCAATACTCGGAATGCAAGTAACCGTAGACCTCATCCTAAAGAATATATGTTGGTTAATAAATGTCTAACAAGCTAGGTCAGGTCATAGGGTTCGTATAGTCCTATTGCTCAAGTCCGACTCATAAATTTAGCAAAATTAAGCAAAAGTCAACAAAAGTCAATGCAAGTCAAAGTAAGTCAAATGTAAGTCAAACGTAAGTCAAACACAGTCAACATGGTTAACACAAGTCAACAACCGCATAAAATTACACAAGTTGGTCAAGTAGTCAAACATAGGTCAAACTTAAGTTATTCATTTTTACTTAGAAAAATTTATATTATTTACATATATGTATTTTTTAGTATTTTGCAGCTGATTCCGGGTCCTACCAAATTTGATATAATACCTTAGGTCGTGACCATTTTAAATTATGTCATCCCACCTTTCTATAGACAGTTTATTTGACAAAAACGTAGTTACGGTATTAAAGTTATGACCTCGCGAAAACAGTCTCCCGAAACATAAAATGCTGATAAAATTTTTGTCAAGTGTTCAAAATCAGCAACGATTGCCCATTTTCTCGCTTGTTTTATACCTGTTTAGGCTCAACAAAATTATACAAATAATATATCGTTTTAAAGTTTGTCGCAAATACTTTCAATACCAAATAATAGTTTTTATCTAAACTTAACTGATTTCAACTTGCGAGTCCTCAAAGTAGGTCCGAGAGTCATTTTGACAATTTTGTTAAAATACTAAAATTTTCGGTTGACGATCCAAATTTGAATCCGGCTGACCTGACTCAACCAAATTTTTATCACAGCTCAAAAATGACATTTTAGATGTGTTGGTGATTTTCGTTTTCCAAAATTATGCATATGGGTCAATTTATGCACGTTTGATCCGAATGAGTCATAAAACTTTCTTTAAACCAAATTTGACCCAAACTCATTTTTAAAGCACCAAAACTTGCAAACATACTTAAATCAATATACGGGATGTGTTACATACCTTTGGTTCTCAAAATTTCGCATATGGGTCAAAGTAGGCTCGTATGACCCAAATGGATCATAAACACCCATTTTGACCAAAACATGCCACAACTTATTTTTTAAACACCACAATCTTTAAACTTACTTAAATCGACGTTTGGGAATTTTTTACACTGATCGTTACCCATTTTGACCCAATAAACCCATTTGGTCAAACAAAGTCAATTGCACATAATATTTAGCTTAAATAATGTAGTCAACTTCCAGAATTTTTATAAAAATAAGTACAGGTCCGTTTGACTTAAAATACACGCCAAAATCTCCGTAACTCAAAGTCCTAAAACATATCCAGAGATCAGACTCTAAGTCATAATAGAAAAATCGCAGCAGTCCCAAATGGGCCCGACAGTTTTTCAAAAAATTTTCAGCGCGCGCCAGTTTTGTAAATTCTGTCATTTATTCTAGAAAAATGAAAACGACGAACGGCCAATTGGAGATGGCCACAAACATCTCAAATAATCACTGGTAAATAAATCTAAGCAATTCATGTAGCCAATTCGTACAGTTTTACAAAATACTACGGACTTCCTGATTTGGATAGAATTTAGACATGTTGTTTTGTAACACATATAACGCATAGCAAACAACGGTTTCAGAAGCTAACATACAAATGACATATGTGCAACAACATGTAAATAACCACATACCAGAAGCACAAGTCCTAAGTCCATCTACAAATCAAGTTATGTCATTAGCTGAAAATTTTTTGGACAAATTCAATTCGTTTCAGGAGGTCATATTCGAACGCATATAACCGAAACATCTAGGAACAATTAGCATGCATACTCTACATGAAAAGTGAAGTACTAATCATATAATTTTCAAAAATCCTCAGCTCATAATCCAGAAATCAATTTAAATGACGTTTTTCATCTGTTTAAAACGTTGATCAACAAAAGTCAAGTCTAATAATCAATTAAGCATAACGGGAGTTTTAAAAATCCAATTAACATGATATCCGAGTCTATCTTGAGTGTTTTTCACTTGTATTTTTAACCATGTAACATACATAAACCAATTCATCACCAATCAATACCAGTTTTCAGATTAATGCATAAAACACAACGATAATTCAATTGATCATAACTTGAGTTATACATAGCGAAAATATGCGATTCAAAAGAGCAAACTTATTAATTTTTCACAAGGATTTCATTTATAATTATTTCATAAACTGAAAATATCATGTTCATATCAGTAGCATATTATTCAAAAACGTGATCATTCATAAAAACGAGTTAAAACTTCAATTAAGCATAACATGAGCATACGGTAACGAAAATTCGAAATTTCAAAGCCCAAACTTATTAGTTTTTCAAGAGGATTCTGATTATCTCATAATATTATACATTCAACAAGTTTAAGTTTCTGACCTCACACAAAACAAATTCGTGATTCATCAAAAAGTCATCAAACGATCAAATTAACGAATACTATCATGCATACATACAAGGACTTGAGCACTAGACACTATATCTACTCTAAAATGTAACAAAAACATAAAAACTCAAAAATTAGAGTTTTTGAAACTTACCCTAATCAAGAAATTATTGGTATAGATGTGTAGAGCTCTTCGAGAGGAGTCCGAATATGTAAATGATTTTATGATCAAGTGATTATTGAAGGTGTTCTTGAGGATGAAAGATTGATGATGATGATGAATAGTAATGGGTGTTCTTGATAAGAGAATAAGATAGATACGTATGTGTGTTTGTTTGGTGAACTGAATCTAGATCAGAAATATAAGTAGAAAAGGGAAGTCACGGTTTAAACTGTAGTAGTCACGGGTAGTTATAAGATATCACGGGTGTAATAAATTGATAAACACGGGTATTATATCTATTTGCAATTATAATTATAGATGTCACAATTTTTAACTGTATGGTCACGGGTTCTATTAAATTCTTATCCGTTATCTAAAACCCAATGTATTTTACTTTAATATGATTTACTTAATTGATTTATTTTGTATTTAAAAAAATACATTTATATATTGTTCAAAACCTTTTAGAATCTTGACGTTATACTTAGTTGATGTGTTTCATAAAATACTTATTTATTATATTTTTAAATTAGATACTGAAAACATGAATGTTTAAACTAATTTTCTCGCGTTTAGTTTAAGAATATCCTAATTAATACAGTTGATTTTCAAAACTCAATTATTATATAACATAATAACTATTAAAATTAATAATCATACGTTTTGTTGTCTTAAAATATATTTTTCTCGTTTTCACTAACCGTAGTGTTTTAAAAAAATAAAATATAACCAATATTAATAATAGTATATTTAAAAAAAATACATACAAAATTGTAAGTTTTAAGCAACGGTTGTTAAGTTCTCAACGAAAAGTTAACGGAAAAAGTCGGGTTATTAAATTACCTACCCCTTAAAGAAAATTTCGTCCAGAAATTTTAGTTGGTGTGATTAAACGGCGTTTAAGAAACAAGTGAGGATAGAAATGTTCGTCTTGACGTAGAAAGATCGAGCATCTTGTCGGTAAAACGAGATCATAGTCTTTTGATACGAATACCTTTGAATAAACTGCTCGGAGTGCAAGTGTGATATGACAGAGATGAGAAGGAAATTACGGGTGACTCGAATGATGTCACATATAGAGTCTCAGTATATTCAGATGTCAGCAAAAAAAATAAAGGATTTATGTAACATGGTACGTGGTGAAAGTAAAGTTGATCAAGCATTACCACCATCACGTTCCATTAAAACTTTCACATGACTTACCGTAATATAACCACGTTGATCAAGCGTCATTATATTACACTAACTCATGCTTCCATTCCAACATTACTCGAAAATATTTATGGATATAAAACAAGTGTCGTTTTCCAAAATTTATAAATCAAAATGATTTCAAAAAGGGGTGCACTAAAAATAGTACGAGAATATAATATTTAATTAATTTAATAATATTGAAAGGGTAATGACATAAGAATGTCTTTGAAACTATTGAGAATCTTTGTGAGTCGGATAAGACTTCTTCCGATTTACAATTCGAGATGTCAGGAGTTTCTGAATCGAAGCATATAAGCACATAATATAACACATATGATATCTATAAAAATATATAAGTAATAACTCATGTAGGAATGTCAAAAATTTCTAAAGTCCTGAATGACGCTTCCTGGTTTTTCAATGACCGGGTGTTGAAAATGAACTCGTTTGAGCATGAGAAGGCTTGTAATCAAAGGGAGAAATACTTTCTCACCGATAGTAATAATAATATTATATTAATATCAGAATATGCACATAATCACATATAAGTGTAACGACACGGTTCTAGACTAGATCACTAATGTAACCTAACGGTCCAGGTCAGACACATTAATGCACCTAATTCCCTAGAACCAACGCTCTGATACCATCTGTAACACCCCAGGTAAAACGTTCCCCGTAGCATGATATTGTCCGCTTTGCAGAGATAGGGACGTACCCTTATATCCCCCGTAAGTTGCTCACAGATTTTTCTTGGCGACCACACACGACGAACACTTTCCCAGGAGGTCACCCATCCTAGTAGTGCTCTCGCCTGAGCACGCTTAACTGCAGAGTTCTCATGGGATCTGCTGCGCTTGTGGTCCCAAAACGCGTCATGCTAGGAAAGGTCTCCACACCCTTATAAGGCATGATTCGTTCCCCTCTCCAACCGATGTGGGACGGATGTAACACGGATGTTACAATCCCCCCCTAATGGGACACAACGTTCTCGCTGTGCACGTTTGGCCCGGGGCCTGGCTCTGATACCATCTCTAACGACCCGCCAAAATTGCTATTGACGCGGTACGTTATCTACGGTCCCACAGCGAGGTTTCGACCTCTATATGATACGTTTTGATAAAACATTGCATTCATTTTTTTAAAAAAAAAACATACTTTCTATACATAGAAAGTTTACCAAAATATAGACATATCCCAAATATATATGACAGCTTATACAAAATGACTAAATCATCAATTTATTTAATAACAGATTATAACAATAATATTTGAATGCAATGTCTTTTTGAAAATATGGCATAAAAGACTCCATGCAGCACCTTGAGCAAATAGCAAGCAGACAGCGGAAGCACTTTTGAAAAACCTGAGAATAAACATGCTAAAAGTGTCAACCAAAAGGTTGGTGAGTTCATAGGTTTATCATAACAATAGTTATCAATAGTTTCAATAGACCACAAGATTTTCGTTTATAAATATATGTACACTCGCAAGTGCATAAAAGTATTCTATAAGTTGTAGGCACCCGGTAACAAGCCTTAACATTCATGTTTTACCCTCTGAAGTACACCAGATCAGGTGTGTTTAAAATAACCTCGAAGTACTAAAGCATCCCATAGTCAGGATGGGGTTTGTCAGACCCAATAGATCTATCTTTAGGATTCGCACCTACCGTACATAGACAAGTAGTTTAATGTTACCAAGCTAAGGGTATATTTCTGGTTTAAACCCACATAGAATTAGTTTCAGTACTTGTGCCTATTTCGTAAAATATTTATAAAACAGCGCATGTATTCTCAGCCCAAAAATATATATTGCAAAAGCAATTAAAAAGGGAGCAAATGAAACTCACCTTTGTAGCCCAATAAACAATTCACGTAGATGTAACCAATACTCGGAATGCAAGTAACCGTAGACCTCATCCTAAAGAATATATGTTGGTTAATAAATGTCTAACAAGCTAGGTCAGGTCATAGGGTTCGTATAGTCCTATTGCTCAAGTCCGACTCATAAATTTAGCAAAATTAAGCAAAAGTCAACAAAAGTCAATGCAAGTCAAAGTAAGTCAAATGTAAGTCAAACGTAAGTCAAACACAGTCAACATGGTTAACACAAGTCAACAACCGCATAAAATTACACAAGTTGGTCAAGTAGTCAAACATAGGTCAAACTTAAGTTATTCATTTTTACTTAGAAAAATTTATATTATTTACATATATGTATTTTTTAGTATTTTGCAGCTGATTCCGGGTCCTACCAAATTTGATATAATACCTTAGGTCGTGACCATTTTAAATTATGTCATCCCACCTTTCTATAGACAGTTTATTTGACAAAAACGTAGTTACGGTATTAAAGTTATGACCTCGCGAAAACAGTCTCCCGAAACATAAAATGCTGATAAAATTTTTGTCAAGTGTTCAAAATCAGCAACGATTGCCCATTTTCTCGCTTGTTTTATACCTGTTTAGGCTCAACAAAATTATACAAATAATATATCGTTTTAAAGTTTGTCGCAAATACTTTCAATACCAAATAATAGTTTTTATCTAAACTTAACTGATTTCAACTTGCGAGTCCTCAAAGTAGGTCCGATAGTCATTTTGACAATTTTGTTAAAATACTAAAATTTTCGGTTGACGATCCAAATTTGAATCCGGCTGACCTGACTCAACCAAATTTTTATCACAGCTCAAAAATGACATTTTAGATGTGTTGGTGATTTTCGTTTTCCAAAAGTATGCATATGGGTCAATTTATGCACGTTTGATCCGAATGAGTCATAAAACTTTCTTTAAACCAAATTTGACCCAAACTCATTTTTAAAGCACCAAAACTTGCAAACATACTTAAATCAATATACGGGATGTGTTACATACCTTTGGTTCTCAAAATTTCGCATATGGGTCAAAGTAGGCTCGTATGACCCAAATGGATCATAAACACCCATTTTGACCAAAACATGCCACAACTTATTTTTTAAACACCACAACCTTTAAACTTACTTAAATCGACGTTTGGGAATTTTCTACACTGATCGTTACCCATTTTGACCCATTAAACCCATTTGGTCAAACAAAGTCAATTGCACATAATATTTAGCTTAAATAATGTAGTCAACTTCCAGAATTTTTATAAAAATAAGTACAGGTCCGTTTGACTTAAAATACACGCCAAAATCTCCGTAACTCAATGTCCTAAAACATATCCAGAGATCAGACTCTAAGTCATAATAGAAAAATCGTAGCAGTCTCAAATGCGCCCGACAGTTTTTCAAAAAATTTTCAGCGCGTGCCAGTTTTGTAAATTCTGCCATTTATTCTAGAAAAATGAAAACGACGAATGGCCAATTGGAGATGGCCACAAACATCTCAAATAATCACTGGTAAATAAATCTAAGCAATTCATGTAGCCAATTCGTACAGTTTTACAAAATACTACGGACTTCCTGATTTGGATAGAATTTAGACATGTTGTTTTGTAACACATATAACGCATAGCAAACAACGGTTTCAGAAGCTAACATACAAGTGACATATGTGCAACAACATATAAATAACCACATACCAGAATCACAAGTCCTAAGTCCATCTACAAATCAAGTTATGTCATTCGCTGCAAATTTTTTGGACAGATTCAATTCGTTTCAGGAGGTCATATTCGAACGCATATAACCGAACATCTAGGAACAATTAGCATGCATACTCTACATGAAAAGTGAATTACTAATCATATAATTTTCAAAAATCCTCAGCTCATAATCCAGAAATCAATTTAAATGGCATTTTTCATCTGTTTAAAACGTTGATCAACAAAAGTCGGGTCTAATAATCAATTAAGCATAACGGGAGTTTTAAAAATCCAATTAACATGATATCCGAGTCTATCTTGAGTGTTTTTCACTTGTCTTTTCAACTATGTAACATACTTAAACCAATTCATCACCAATCAATACCAGTTTTCAGATTAATGCATAAAACACAACGATAATTCAATTGATCATAACTTGAGTTATACATAGCTAAAATATGCGATTCAAAAGAGCAAACTTATTAATTTTTCACAAGGATTTCATTTATAATTATTTCATAAACTGAAAATATCATGTTCATATCAGTAGCATATTATTTAAAAACGTGATCATTCATAAAAACGAGTTAAAACTTCAATTAAGCATAACATGAGCATACGGTAACGAAAATTCGAAATTCCAAAGCCCAAACTTATTAGTTTTTCAAGAGGATTTTGATTATCTCATAATATTATATATTCAACAAGTTTAAGTTTCTGACCTCACACAAAACAAATTCGTGATTCATCAAAAAGTCATCAAACGATAAAATTAACGAATACTAGCATGCATACATACAAGGACTTGAGCACTAGACACTATATCTACCCTAAAATGTAACAAAAACATAAAAACCCAAAAATTCGAGTTTTTGAAACTTACCCTAATCAAGAAATTATTGGTATAGATGTGTAGAGCTCTTCGAGAGGAGTCCGAATATGTAAACGATTTTATGATCAAGTGATTATTGAAGGTGTTCTTGAGGATGAAAGATTGATGATGATGATGAATAGTAATGGGTGTTCTTGATAAGAGAATAAGATAGATACGTATGTGTGTTTGTTTGGTGAAATGAATCTAGATCAGAAATATAAGTAGAAAAGGGAAGTCACGGTTTAAACTGTAGTAGTCACGGGTAGTTATAAGATATCACGGGTGTAATAATTTGATAAACACGGGTATTATATCTATTTGCAATTATAATTATAGATGTCACAATTTTTAACTGTATGGTCACGGGTTCTATTAAATTCTTATCCGTTATCTAAAACCCAATGCATTTTACTTTAATATGATTTACTTAATTGATTTATTTTATATTTAAAAAAATACATTTATATATTGTTCAAAACCTTTTAGAATCTTGACGTTATACTTAGTTGATGTGTTTCATAAAATACTTATTTATTATATTTTTAAATTAGATACTGAAAACATGAATGTTTAAACTATTTTTCTCGCGTTTAGTTTAAGAATATCCTAATTAATACAGCTGATTTTCAAAACTCAATTATTATATAACATAATAAGTATTAAAATTAATAATCATACGTTTTGTTGTCTTAAAATATATTTTTCTCGTTTTCACTAACCGTAGTGTTTTAAAAAAATAAAATATAACCAATATTAATAATAGTATATTTAAAAAAAAATACATACAAAATTGTAAGTTTTAAGCAACGGTTGTTAAGTTCTCAACGAAAAGTTAACGGAAAAAGTCGGGTTATTACATCATCTCTCTCTAGGATTTAAGTGGAAGGGAAAAGTAGATGGAAATGGAGTAAAGGCACCCACCAACTGATCTTGGGGCCTTAAAGTCGTCCCCTTTGTGAAATTACCAATTTGCCCCTTTAAAATATCTTAAAAACCAATAGCTGGCCCGTCAGTTCATCTGGACGGTCGAGAAATCAGGACGGCATCCAGTCCTTCACATTTGGACGGCGTCCTACCACATTGGACGGCGTCCCAAACAACTGGAAACAGGATCTTACAACTCTCCCCCACTTGAACCGGATTGCGTCCTCGCAATCCAAGCCGCATGACAAGCAGGAAGATACACCAAAACAAACTCTTCGGATTCCCATGTAAACTCGGAACCCTTACTACGACGCCATTGAACCTTAACAGTTCTCACCGCTTTATTTCTCGACATTTTCACTTTCTCATCAAGTATGGCAATCAGTTTCTCGACATACTCTAACTTGTTGCTTAGCTTAATCTCTTCTAATGACACCCATGAAGAATCATCCGCAAGACACTTACGGAGATGTGAAACATGAAATGTATTATAGATCCCCGCAAGCTCTTCGGGTAATTTCAAACGATACGCAACTTCACCAACCCGGGCTAAAAATTTAAATGGCCCAATAAACCGAGGAGCTAACTTTCTCCGTTTTCGAAACCGAATAACACCTTTCCATGGCGAACTTTAAGCATCACCATGTCACCTTCTTGGAACTCAATCGGTCGTCTACGCTTATCGGCATAAGATTTTTGTCTATCTTGCGCCGCCTTTAATCGAGTCTGAATCATCTCAATCTTACTATTCGTCTCTAAAATCAAATTGGTACTCCCGATTTTCCTTTGTCCCACTTCACCCCAACAAATCGGAGTTCGACACTGTGACGACCTGGAAATTTCCGACCAAATTTAAACTTAATCTTGATATGATTCGACACGATAAGCAAAGTCACTTTAATTGAAACTCAAAAATTTTGAACTATTTCATGGAATCATTTGAACTTTGACCATCCCCGACGATTCACGAACAGTTGTGTACAAATAAAAATGTAAATATATATAAATAGATATATAAATAAAAGTATATATATAAAATATTCTGAATTAATAAAATATAATTTAATTATTTGAGTTAAAAAAAAGTAAAGTAATAAAACGGAATCATTAAGTAATTATGAGAAGTGAATTTGTATGTAAATATATATGACTTCTATGAGTAATTATTAGTATTTGTATATTATAATATATATAGAAAATTTATAACTAATAAATATTCAATGAAGATTATCATATTATTATTACATAATACAAGTTAAAATATAAATGGTATATTAATATCATTACTTTTGTTAATATTAATATCAGTATTATTATTAATATTATATCCATATGAAATTTAACACATTTGATTTGTTATATCACTACTATTACAATTAATAGTAAAATTATAATTATTATAATTAATATTTTAATATTATTATTAGTATCATTAATAGGATTAGTATTATTTTTACTACTATTACCATATCTGTATTATTATTATCTATTTTGATATTATTATTATTATTACTAATATAACTATTAGTATTATTATTGTATCTCGATATTATTAACAATAATTTTGTTAATTTATTACTAGTATTAATATTTGATTATTAATAACATTATCAATATCAATATTTATGAATTATATATATATATATATATATATATATATATATATATAAACAAATATATATAAATACATATATAAAACAGATATATATATATATATATATATACATACATATATATATATATATACATACATACATACATATACAGATTAAATATATAGGTAGATACATGAATACAGTTAAATAAATAAATAAATATGGTATATATATATAAATATAAATACGGAATTTACATAAATAAAAATAAATAAATATTTAATCTATTTTATATCATTATCAATCTGTAGAAGGTTTTAGATTCTATCTTTAAATCTGTACTAGATCGATTCTTACATCAGAAACATCCAAATTCAGTTTACAATCCCTTTCACCTTTTTTATTATTTTTTTATTTAAATATGTACTGGATGAACAAAAACTGTCGACCTTTTCATTAATCCCAAATCTGTTAAAAGTCTATACGAATCAATTTCAAACAGGATAACTGTTAAATTAAGTAGTCCTTCACATTTTTATATACACTTCTGTAATTCAAGAATCAAAAACACACAAAACTTATTTATATTTTTTTTACGCTCTGTTCTTAAACCTTTTTACCAACACCTCGAATTCGAATTCTATTTTAAAATGTAAAAATACAGTTATGTTAGGAATCATCTAGTTGAACTATCTGTAAATTTTTACTCTCCAATTTTTCAAAACGAATTAGAATTTATAAGTCAAAGTTTTTTTGAAACAAAAAGTCAACAATTGTTCATCATCAAATTAAAGATTTCTGTGATGATCCAATTTAAATTGATGATTCCAATAGTTTCTAATAACGATTTACAAACTATTTCATGTTACAACCATATACCATTACTTGATCAAATTCGAAAAGTAAATTTTTTTTTTTAAAAGGAGACCGTCGCGAACAGCAGCACTGGTTCTGTTGTTTTTTTTTATCCAGGTAATCACAACTAATTTGTTTTGTGTCGAATGTTAAATCCTAAAATCTATTTTGTAAGTGTTATAAAGATTAAAATAATTTGGGCCGTGTAATTTGAGGGAAGAAGAAGGAGAAGAGAGAACAGAAGATAACAGATTATATGCTTTTGTTTATGGATTAAAATAGAAAAACATGCAGTAGCGTGATGGTTGGGTATTGGTGCGGGTGAGCGAGAGGTCTCGAGTTCGAATCCATCTTTGTGCAATTCTTTTTAAAATGGCTTTTAAAGGTAGTCTTCATTTTTAAAATTTTTATTATTATTATTGTTATTATTATTATTTATTGTTATTATTGTTATAGTTAATATAACTCCTAAAAGCTAGATGTATGATTAATATTATGATTGATATTATTAAGTAGTATAGTTATAATTATCATAGTTAGAAGTGTTAAAGTTATTATTATTATTATAAGTGTTACTAATTACTAATGTTAGTATTATTATTTTTATAATTCTAGTATTAATATGATGATTATGATTACGATTATTATTATTATGAACGTAAGAAAAGTTATTATCATATTCATTAATATTAGTACTAGTATCATTGTAAATATTAGAATTATTATTATGAACATAAGTATTATTATTAATATTATTATTATTATTATTATTATTATTATTATTAAAATAGTTAAAATTATTATTATTATTAAGTATTAAGTATTATTAACAAAATAATTATTACTATCATTACTAAATTTTTCATTTTATTAAAAACTACTATAATTGTCATTATTATAAGATTTATTATTAAAACTATCATTAACGGTAAAGGTTAATAGTTTTATAGTTATTATTATACCATTTTATTTATCACTAAGATTATTAACATTATTATTTTTATTAAGTACTATCAATATTATCATTTTTATCATTACAAATATTATTTTAGTATTATTACAATTACTAGTTTCAACAAACAAATGATATGTATATATAAATATATTTAACATACATAACTTAACTATATTAATACTTTTTTGTACAAAATAAATACATTTGATAAAATAATGAAAAATATATAAGTTAATAATATAAAAATTATATCACTAATAATAATATATATTTATTCGATTACAACTATGTATATTAATAAATATACAAATGATATAGGTTCGTGAATCTGAGACCAACCTTGCATTGTTCAATATCGTCATATGTATTTTTACTATAAAATACAATAAGTGAGTTCATTTGATTCCCTTTTACTCTTTACATTTTTGGGACTGAGAATACATGCACTGTTTTTATAACTGTTTCCTAAATGCTTTTGAGATATATTTTTGAACTGAGAATACATGAACTACTTTTATAAATGATTGACGAAATAGACACAAATATTCAAAACTACATTCTATGATAGAATTATTTGGATTCAAAGGTTCGATTTAGTAGTTAATGGAGAGATGATTTTGCATTGCCTAAGCATTAGCTCCCGTTTTAACTGCCATCGGAGGGATGATTTTGCATTGCACGCACGCACTAGCCCCCGATGTATTGTATTGTATTATAGTCGACTTTGTAGTTGGTAACGGAGGGATGATTTTGCATTGCGTACGCATTAGCCCCCGTTTCAGCTACCCTCGGAGGGATGATTTTTCATTGCGTACGCATTAGCCCCCGTTGTAAGAATTATATTGTATTAACTACCACGGTGAGATGATTTTGTCATTGCACTACGCATTAGCTACCGTTGGTGAGTTGTCTGAAAGGTTCCGGTGTTCTTCATATGAATGATTTTACAGCAGGAATAGACCTGCACAGATTGTTTTCTAATTATGAGTATCTTGTAGTCTATTATATTATTGAAAATGATTGATTATGAAAAACTGATGAACTCACCAACCTTTTGGTTGACACTTTAAAGCATGTTTATTCCCAGGTATTAAAGAAATCTTCCGCTGTGCATTTGTTCATATTAGAGATATTACATGGAGTCATTCATGACATATTTCAAAAAACGTTGCATTCGAGTCGTTGAGTTCATCAAGATTATTACTAAGTCAATTATAGTTGGATATATTATGAAATGGTATGCATGCCGTCAACTGTCGATGTAATGAAAGTTTGTTTTTTAAAAACGAATGCAATGTTTGTAAAATGTATCATATAGAGGTTAAATACCTCGCGATGTAACCAAATGTAATGTATTCGTCCAGATGGATTAGGACGGGTCATGAAAGACACCTTCACCCATAAAGCATCTCATAAGGTGGCATCCCAATACTAGTATGATAAACTATTATTATACGAGAATTCCACCAAAGGCAAGTGCTCATCCCAACTACCACCGAAATCAATAATACACACCCGTAACATATCCTCCAATGTTTGATTCATACGTTCAGTTTGACCGTCCGTTTGAGGATGATATGCCGTGCTCATCTTCAATTGTGTACCCATATCTTCATGAAACTTTTCCCAAAACCGAGATGTGAAACGAGTATCCCGATCCGAAACAATAGATATAGGAACCCCGTGTCTCGATATCACCTCCTTGATAAACAACTTAGACTAAGTCTCCGATGATATCGTTTCTCGAATGGGAAGAAATAAAGCACTTTTTGTCAACCGATCAACTATCACCCAAATCGTATCAAATTGGGTTCTCGCCGTCTTTGGTGACTTCGTGATGAAATCCATGGTAATGTGCTCTCATTTCCATTTCGGGATTTCTAGTGGTTGTAACATACCATACGGCTTTTGGTGTTTGGCCTTAACTTGCAAACACGTGACGCATTGTTCAACATACTTAACAACATCACGTTTCATGTCCGGCCACCAATACTCTTTCTTCAAATCAAGATACATTTTCGTCTCGCCCGGATGAATGGAATACTTTGACTTATGTGCTTCATCAAGTAGCACTCGTTGATAATCCCCCATCTTAGGCACCCACACTCTTCCCTGAAAGGACAACAAACCATACGAGCCTAAGGTAATAGACTCCGTTTACCCCATGATTCGTTCTTCATGCTTGTTGTTAACGAACGCTACAATTTGTATCTCACCAAGCTTTACAAGAAAATCGTTAGTAATAAGCATGCGTAACGATCTTACTCGTATCGCCAGATGTTGACTCTTCCGACTTAACGCATCCGCGACCACATTCGCCTTACCCGGATGATAAAGTATCTCACAATCATAGTCCTTTACCACATCCATCCATCTACGTTGACGATAATTTAAATCTCGTTGATCAAAAAGATGTTTCAAACTCTTATGATCCGAATAAATCGTACACTTGACACCATACAAGTAGTGGCGCCAAATTTTCAACGCATGAACCACCGCCGCCAATTTAAGATCATGTGTCGGATATCTCTTCTCGTGTTCCTTTAAATGTCGAGAGGTGTAAGCAATGACTTTACTTCTTTGCATTAGAACACACCCGAGCCCATTTAATGAAGCATCACAATAAACTGTCATGTCTTCTACACCTTCCGGCAACACTAACACCGGAGCTTGACATAACTTTTCTTTCAACAATTGGAAAGCGATCTCTTGCTCATTTTCCCAATTAAAACTAGCGTTCTTTCTCGTAAATTTCGTCAATGGAGAAGCGATCTTAGAAAAGTCTTGGATAAACCGACGATAATAACCGTCCAATCCGAGAAAACTTCGGATTTCCGTAGGCGTAGTCGGTTGTCCCCAACTCTTTACCGTCTCTATCTTCCCCGGATCTACTTGAATACCTTCCTTATTCACGATATGACCAAGGAATTGCACCTCCCTTAGCCAAAATTCACACTTGGAGAATTTTCCATACAACTTCTCCTTCCGCAACATCTTCAACACCCCACGCAAATGGTGTTCATGTTCCTTCATACTTTTAGAATAAATAAGTATGTCGTCAATGAACACTATTATCGACTTGTCCAACATAGGTTGGCACACTCGGTTCATAAGATATATGAATGCCTCCGGTGCATTCGTAAGATCAAAAGACATAACTACAAATTCAAAATGCCCGTAACGAGTTCGAAAAGTCGTTTTCTCAATATCTTCTTTACAGACCCGCATTTGGTGATAGCCGGACCGCAAGTCAATTTTAGAGAAATACGTCGCACCTTGGAGTTGGTCAAACAAATCATCAATTCGAGGCAATGGATAACGATTCTTGATAGTCACTTTGTTCAACTCCCGATAATCGATGCACATCCGCATACTACCATCCTTCTTCTTTACGAATAAAATCGGAGCGCCCCATGGCGAAGCACTCGGTTGAATAAAACCCTTTTCAAGCAACTCTTGGGTTTGATTTAACAACTCTTTCATTTTCGTTGGTGCTAAACGATAAGAAGTTTTAGCAATGGGGGTAGCCCCCAGAACCAACTCAATGCGAAATTTAACTTGTCTTTTCGCCGGAACACCCGGTAATTCATCTGAAAAAACATCTTCGAATTCACTAACCACCGGAATTTCACGAATGGATGGTGGCTCTTCACGAGTATCAACTACATGAGCAAAAAAAGCCATGCCACCACCACTAAGAAAACGACATGCCCGTGCGTAAGTGCATAATGGCACAAGTCTTCTCTGTTTCTCGCCATGAATAATTAACCCTCCCCTACTTGGGGTCTTCACACGAATAGGCTTTTCATGGCATGCGATATCGGCTCTATAATGATCGCGCCAATCCATACCAATGACAATATCAAACTCACCCAAAGTCATAGGGATAAGATCGATTTTGAACGTTTCGGTACCAAACACAACATCACAATCGTTACAAACATGAACTCCTAGCACCGTCTTACCATCCGCTATTTCGACTTCTACCGAATGACTTAACTTAGCTAGCGGTTTGTTAAGATTAGACATAAAATGAGGCGACACAAAAGACAAATTAGCACCGCTATCAAATAATATCCTTACCGGATTAGAGTTAACCATGAAAGTACCAGAGACAACTTCATTAGATTGCTTAGCCTCATCGTTGGTCATTAAATAATTTCGTCCCCTAGATGTACCCGCCGCCTTCTCTAGCCTTTTAACTTGATCAGTGCGCAAATCGGGACAGTCCCACTTTCGGTGTCCTTCTTTATTACAATTAAAGCAAGTGAGTTTTGTGGAGGATGGTTTCGGATAACCATAAGCCATATGCCCCTTTTGGCCACAATTGTGACAAGAATAATGAAAACCTCTGGAAAAACTTTTCTTCACACTACCGACACTTTCGGTTGCACCCCTACTCTTTTTGTTCGAATGACTAGTAGCTTCAAACTTTCGTTTGCCAAAAGTAAAGCCACTCTTTCTCAAACGTGCGACTCAAAACCCTTGGCCATATCAAACAACTCATCAAAAGTTTTCACCACGTTTATACTAATCTTCTCTTGATAGTTGTCGTTCAAGATTCGATAGAAATCTTCCTTCAACATGTGATCATTCCTGACATACTCCGGGAAAAATTAGGTCTTCGATAAGAAAGTGGACTTAAGAGTGTTCAAGTCCA
The DNA here is from genome assembly GCF_046630445.1 of Rutidosis leptorrhynchoides. Classification (NCBI taxonomy): domain Eukaryota; kingdom Viridiplantae; phylum Streptophyta; class Magnoliopsida; order Asterales; family Asteraceae; genus Rutidosis; species Rutidosis leptorrhynchoides. The sequence continues at coordinate 144,074,390 of NC_092340.1, forward strand.
TCGACCCTTTTCTCAAAGCACGCAATTCGTCTTTAAGCCTTAAAAGATAGGCCGAAGTTTGGTACTCCTTGAAAAATTCCGCCTTGGATTCATCCCACGTGAATTCCATACATTGTTCTTCACCATAGAGTTGGATTTTTGCGTCCCACCACAACTTGGCATCGCCCCTCAACATACTACTCCCGTACCTTGTCTTCTTATCGAGAGGCATTCATAAGTACGGAAAGCCCCCTCCATATCGGAGATCCAACGGGCACTCTTAAGTGGGTCCCGTTTACCTTCAAAGGTGGGGGGTTGAGAATCCTTGAAATTTTTATAGTAGAAGTCTCGCCTTCCAACATTATCTTCGTGAAGAACGACCTTCACTTATTCCTTAACTAGATCAACTACTTGCTTGTCAATCGAATCTTGGAACATCTTTCTAACGTCCTCGAGAAACTCCACTTTTTGACGTTTAAAGATGGCCTCAACCTTAACCGTGAACTCGGAGTCCTCGCTCGTACCTCCGTCATTGTTATCGGGTCCGTTTCTCGTCTTCATACTATAAAACGGAAATAGGTTAAACAATGAAACGAAAGGACATAACGTATATGTATATGTATATGTATATGTGTGTGTGTATATATATATATATATATATATATATATATATCCCACACCACCCCATCTTGCTCAACAATCGTCGTACATTGCTTGTTTGACACGATTTGAACCCGTAACAATGGTAGCTAGTCATTGCTACGCGAGCACGTCGTATTAACTTGCTAGTACAACATCTATCTTGGTTGATGATTGCAACACAACACAAAATGATTAGCGCCAAGTTAGTTCACCTAAACCTAGGCACTAACCAAATCCCGGTCTGACCCATCTCCTACAAGTCCCGCATAAAATGTATACGCAATAAAGTCTAAGTCTAGGCACCTATCTCAAGTCGCCTAAATCCTTTAGACCATGCTCTGATACCACTTGTAACGACCCAATCCTCGTTATACCAAAAATATGACTTAATTTTTTTTCTGACACAACATATCTGGACGGCGTCCAGTTCTGAAAGGCTGGTGAGACGACCCGTCCTAATCCATACGGACGAATACAATAACATATGATTACATTGCGAGGTATTTGACCTCTATATGATACATTTTACAAACATTGCATTCGTTTTAAAAAACAAACTTTCATTACAATGAAAGTTGACAGGCATGCATACCAATTCATAATATCCAACTATAAATGATCTAATCTTTATTGAACTCAACGACTTGAATGCATCATCTTTTGAAATAATCCATGAATGACTTCAAGTAATATCTTTAAAATGAGCAAATGCATAGCGGAAGATTTCTTTCAATCCTGAGAATAAACATTCTTTAAAGTGTCAACCAAAAGGTTGGTGAGTTCATTAGTTTATCATCAATATTCATTTTCATCATTTTTAATAGACCACAAGATTTCATATTTTCATTTCTCATAAACATTATGCATGCATATAGCCATCTGCATAAAAATCATTCATATGGATTAAACACCTGATAACCGACATTAACCATAATGCATAGAATATCTACACATACATTGTCATCTGTATAATAATAATCTCAAAGTACTAAAGCCATCCATAGACATGAATGGGGTTTGTTAGGCCCAATAGATCTATCTTTAGGATTCGCGTCAATTAGGGGCCATTTCCCTAATTCTTAGATTACCAGACTTGAAGGGCGATATTCAATTTCGATAATCCAACCATAGATGTAATTTTCGAGTACTTGTGTCTATTTCGTCAAATATTTATAAAACAGCGCATGTATTCTCAGTCTCAAAAATATATATTGCAAAAGCATTTAAAAAGGGAGCAAATGAAACTCACTACACTGTATTTCGTAGTAAAAATACATATGAAGGCATTGAACAAGTGCAAGATTGGCCTCAGATTCACGAACCTATATTAAGTATATATATTCATGTGTTGGTCAATATCTATTTAACAATTTAGGTCAGGTCATAGTATATCACAATCCTAATGCTCGAGATTATCATGCAAAAGTCAGCAAAAGTCAACTTGACTCAAAATTATATCCAAAATCTATACTAGTTTATTATATAACATAAATATAGTCGTTTTAAATATATTTATCAGATTTTATTAAAGTAAATAATAAAATTCATTTATTAATAAAAATTTATATTAAAATTTATATATGATAAAATTATACTTTTATAAAATTTATGAAGTTCAATTAATATCGTAAAACTATAGTGATAGGTATTATTAATGTAATTATATTACGCGTGGTAAAAATATCTTTGTATCATATTTATTTAATAACATAATATTGACAATAATAATAATGTGTAAAAGTTGTATTATTTTGTAATACTAATAATTATTATTATTCTACTAATAATAACAATATTTATATTTACTAATGATGATGAATAATCTAACATGATAATTTTTAATAACAACGATACTTTTTATTAATAACTTTAATAATAATAAAAATAATAATTCTATTCAAAATGATAATTTTTAATAATAATAATAATACTAAAATGATAATAATAATGATATTTATAATAACAATGATATTCCTATTAAAATGATAATTTTATTAACAATGATAGTTTTAATATTAATAATACTTTTAATAATAATATTAATGCTAAAATTAATAAAAATGATATTTTTCTAAATCAATATCTTACAATATTTAAATTTCATCATGATACTTGTACTCATTATTTCCTAATCGATTTGTTTAATAGTTTTTAGTTCTCTTTTATATCGTATTCGTAATAATGATAATAATAGTAATCATAATAATTAGATTATACTAATATTAGTTTTAATGATAATGATACTAATAATAATAAATATTATAATAATATTAATGATAATACTAATAACTATTTTAATGATAAATAATAATAATAATAATAATAATAATAATAATAATAATAATAATAATAATAATAATAATAATAATAATAATAATAATAATAATAATAATAATAATAATAATAATGATAATGTTAATAATAATCTTAATGATAATTACGATAGTAATACTTATAAAAATGACAATTTTTAATGATAACACTTATAACGATAATGATAATAATAATATTAATAATTATTAGATAATAATAACGACGATAATAATGACGATAGTAATAATAATCATTTTAACAATAAAAATACTAAAATTAATAATACTTCAGTTGACCATATCTTTTAATCTGTTCATTGAAATCGCACGATTTTTAAATGAAAAGTTATTGATTTTTCATCAGCTTTCCAATGACATGCATATTATATACCTTATCATAGTCGCATATGTATTAAATTCGTGATTTGTCATAAACTATTTAACGACAAAATTGAACATACAAGCGTGCATAATCCTATATACTCGAGCACTAGTCAGGGATACACTATTAATATATAAAAGATAAGATTTGAGTGCTCACGTATCAATATTGAGATTCAATATTGCAGGAAAGTACATAGATGCAACGGAGATTATAAACACTCGATTTGATTCGTGAGCATACCCCCGAATAATATCCATAACCTCCATAGTTATAACCGATAATTTCCTTAACTCTATCCCTCTTGACAAAAATCCATTTTGAAAACATGCGAGCAGAATCTCGTCGTAGTATTATGTATAATACTAATAATATCGCTCCTAATAATACTAATACTAATAATCATAAGATTAATATTAATAATCTTAATATTAATAATAATAATATAAATAATAATAATAATATAAATAATAAATATATATATATATATATATATATATATATATATATATATATATATGGAGTAAGATAGATAGAGAGATCGAGTGATATATGATTAATGAATTCGGCCGAACAATGATCGAGCTTTAAAGCCTTTTCTGACCCCATGACTCCGCGATTGCGGAGGTGGTAAGGGTGTGAGGTCCGCGATCGCGGCACCACCTTTTCCAGCTCACACTTGAACTCCTCGTAGGCTGCTGACAATTTTATATAAATATTATATATATATATATATATTATTTATATAATTAATTATATATTATATTATATTCATACGCATAGTCAACTTGTAAATTTAATTCTAATGACTTGTACTCTGTCACTCGACTTATGTTCTGGTTTCAGTTTCTCGAACGCACTTTCGTACGTTTAGAAAACTTGTCCTTTACGTTACGCGACGTGTACCTTTATCAATAATTGGACTTAATCATCTATAGACTATATTATTCAAAGTATAACTTTTACATTTGAGTATTGTGGTCATTTGCTTCTATAAATCAATGTCTCGTTAGTTATCAAAATATATTATTTTTAAGTCAAACGTTTTATGACTATGTAAATATTAAATCTTACTTCATTGTAAGATATATATATATATATATATATATATATATATATATATATATATATATATATATATATATATACTCTCATTTTTAAATATTAATTTTAATTATTTGTTTAATAATATAATATATAATCTATCAAAACTAAATATATTCAAAGCTTATATATATTTTGAAAACGTTTAAATAATAGAAAGTATTATTTCGTGACGTTTGCATTTCAAAACTTAAAATTGATATAACTAGTTTATGCCCAACCGTTTATGAAAACATTTTAATAATCACAATATATTATATTCAAAATCATTTAACTAGAAAGATTATAGTAGTAGTTGTTGTTATATCATAAAATAATTTTTATAATAAAAGTCTATTATATCGAGAGAAAAAAAACCAATTCGTTTAAGAAAGTAAAAATCATATATGAATCATAACAGGTTTCAAGTTTTTAACCTACAGTTTATTCATGAATCGTAGGGTCAAGTCTAAAGGATAATCAAACGTATGAAATTACCCTAATGTGACATGTCAAATGGGTTTATCTAGTCGACGAACCTTATCCCAATTATTTCTTCTACACGATCAAATATTATGAAAGCTAAATTATTAACCTATCAAAAGGCACGAGGAAAAATAGTGTAAAGCACACGTTAAAAGTTAATCAAGAATCTCCACTAACTTTTGTCTAACTCTCGATAATTGTCATATTTGTTCTTACATGTAAATTAATTTACCATGTATTCCGAATACTGTTAAAAAGGGAAGGTTTCCTAAATCAAAGTGGACCTCTTAATAGAGACTCGTAATCATACAATGTATTTGATAATCAATCATTATCTTTTAATTCTGTTGATAAATATTTTGAAATAATTACGTTCATGTAAAGTATTATTCATCTAATACTTTGTTAATGTTCTCAAGTTATATAATAGACTTCGCAACTTATTTTCATATTAATCAAACCATTTAATGTTTCATTAATATTTCTTAATTTAATAATCACACATATGTATATATTCATACATATCTATTTACACATAATTGTTCGTGAATCGTCGAGAGCAGTCAAAAGGTAAATGAATATATGAACACAGTTCAAAGTTTTTGAGATTTCAACATTACAGACTTTGCTTATCGTGTCGGAAATATATAAAGATCAAGTTTAAATTTGGTCAGAAATTTCCGGGTTGTCACATCTGGACGGCGTCCAAGCATATTGGACGGCATCCAAATGAACTGCATAATTCATTACCGGAGTCCAACTTACGCGAGCGGAAAACCCACTTCGCGACACCTCTAAACGAAACAACTTTCACAACCCGTTATAATAAGTAAAACTAAGAGATTCCCATCATAAAATCAAGTTTTACAACACCGAGCCTGAAATGTCCCGTTCTTATTGATTAAAAACGTTCCATATTAATTGATTTAGTTGCGAGGTTTTGACCTCTATATGAGACGTTTTTCAAAGACTGCATTCATTTTTAAAACAAACCATAACCTTTATTTCATAAATAAAGGTTTAAAAAGCTTTACGTAGATTATCAAATAATGATAATCTAAAATATCCTGTTTACACACGACCATTACATAATGGTTTACAATACAAATATGTTACATCGAAATCAGTTTCTTGAATGCAGTTTTTACACAATATCATACAAACATGGACTCCAAATCTTGTCCTTATTTTAGTATGCAACAGCGGAAGCTCTTAATATTCACCTGAGAATAAACATGCTTTAAACGTCAACAAAAATGTTGGTGAGTTATAGGTTTAACCTATATATATCAAATCGTAACAATAGACCACAAGATTTCATATTTCAATACACATCCCACACATAGAGATAAAAATCATTCATATAGTGAACACCTGGTAACCGAAATTAACAAGATGCTTATATAAGAATATCCCCATCATTCCGGGACACCCTTCGGATATGATATAAATTTCGAAGTACTAAAGCATCCGGTACTTTGGATGGGGTTTGTTAGGCCCAATAGATCTATCTTTAGGATTCGCGTCAATTAGGGTGTCTGTTCCCTAATTCTTAGATTACCAGACTTAATAAAAAGAGGCATATTCGATTTTGATAATTCAACCATAGAATGTAGTTTCACGTACTTGTGTCTATTTTGTAAATCATTTATAAAACCTGCATGTATTCTCATCCCAAAAATATTAGATTTTAGAAGTGGGACTATAACTCACTTTCACAGATTTTTACTTCGTCGGGAAGTAAGACTTGGCCACTGGTTGATTCACGAACCTATAACAATATATACATATATATCAAAGTATGTTCAAAATATATTTACAACACTTTTAATATATTTTGATGTTTTAAGTTTATTAAGTCAGCTGTCCTCGTTAGTAACCTATAACTAGTTGTCCACTCTTGAATCAATCCACGACCCAGTGTATACATATCTCAGTATTGATCACAACTCAAACTATATATATTTTGGAATTAACCTCAACCCTGTATAGCTAACTCCAACATTCACATATAGAGTGTCTATGGTTGTTCCGAAATATATATAGATGTGTCGACATGATAGGTCGAAACATTGTATACGTGTCTATGGTATCTCAAGATTACATAATATACAATACAAGTTGATTAAGTTATGGTTGGAATAGATTTGTTACCAATTTTCACGTAGCTAAAATGAGAAAAATTATCCAATCTTGTTTTACCCATAACTTCTTCATTTTAAATCCGTTTTGAGTGATTCAAATTGCTATGGTTTCATATTGAACTCTATTTTATGAATCTAAACAGAAAAAGTATAGGTTTATAGTCGGAAAAATAAGTTACAAGTCGTTTTTGTAAAGGTAGTCATTTCAGTCGAAAGAACGACGTCTAGATGACCATTTTAGAAAACATACTTCCACTTTGAGTTTAACCATAATTTTTGGATATAGTTTCATGTTCATAATAAAAATCATTTTCTCAGAATAACAACTTTTAAATCAAAGTTTATCATAGTTTTTAATTAACTAACCCAAAACAGCCCGCGGTGTTACTATGACGGCGTAAATCCGGTTTTACGGTGTTTTTCGTGTTTCCAGGTTTTAAATCATTAAGTTAGCATATCATATAGATATAGAACATGTGTTTAGTTGATTTTAAAAGTCAAGTTAGAAGGATTAACTTTTGTTTGCGAACAAGTTTAGAATTAACTAAACTATGTTCTAGTAATTACAAGTTTAAACCTTCGAATAAGATAGCTTTATATGTATGAATCGAATGATGTTATGAACATCATTACTACCTTAAGTTCCTTGGATAAACCTACTGGAAAAGAGAAAAATGGATCTAGCTTCAACGGATCCTTGGATGGCTCGAAGTTCTTGAAGCAGAATCATGACACGAAAACAAGTTCAAGTAAGATCATCACTTGAAATAAGATTGTTATAGTTATAGAAATTGAACCAAAGTTTGAATATGATTATTACCTTGTATTAGAATGATAACCTACTGTAAGAAACAAGGATTTCTTGAGGTTGGATGATCACCTTACAAGATTGGAAGTGAGCTAGCAAACTTGAAAGTATTCTTGATTTTATGAAACTAGAACTTTTGGAATTTATGAAGAACACTTAGAACTTGAAGATAGAACTTGAGAGAGATCAATTAGATGAAGAAAATTGAAGAATGAAAGTGTTTGTAGGTGTTTTTGGTCGTTGGTGTATGGATTAGATATAAAGGATATGTAATTTTGTTTTCATGTAAATAAGTCATGAATGATTACTCATATTTTTGTAATTTTATGAGATATTTCATGCTAGTTGCCAAATGATGGTTCCCACATGTGTTAGGTGACTCACATGGGCTGCTAAGAGCTGATCATTGGAGTGTATATACCAATAGTACATACATCTAAAAGCTGTGTATTGTACGAGTACGAATACGGGTGCATACGAGTAGAATTGTTGATGAAACTGAACGAGGATGTAATTGTAAGCATTTTTGTTAAGTAGAAGTATTTTGATAAGTGTCTTGAAGTCTTTCAAAAGTGTATGAATACATATTAAAACACTACATGTATATACATTTTAACTGAGTCGTTAAGTCATCGTTAGTCGTTACATGTAAATGTTGTTTTGAAACCTTTAGGTTAACGATCTTGTTGAATGTCGTTAACCCATTGTTTATTATAACAAATGAGTTTGTAAATTGTTATATTATCATGATATTATGATATATAATATATCTTAGTATGATGTATATACAGTTAAATGTCGTTACAACGATAATCGTTACATATATGTCTCGTTTCGAAATCATTAAGTTAGTAGTCTTATTTTTACATATGTATTTCATTGTTAATACACTTAATAATATATTTACTTATCATTTAACATAATTAACCAAGTGTATCAATATCTTAATATGATTCATATGTACCTAGTAAGACGTTGTTATAACGATAATCGTTATATATATCGTTTTCGAGTTTCTTAAATTAATAGTCTCATTTTTATGTATATAACTCATTGTTAAAATACCTAATGAGATACATACTTATAATAAAAACATGTTAACTATATATATATAACCATATATATGTCATCGTATAGTTTTTACAAGTTTTAACGTTCGTGAATCACCGGTCAACTTGGGTGGTCAATTGTCTATATGAAACATATTTCAATTAATCAAGTCTTAACAAGTTTGATTGCTTAACATGTTGGAAACATTTAATCATGTAAATATCAATCTCAATTAATATATATAAACATGGAAAAGTTCGGGTCACTACAGAGCCCACATCAACCCGATTTACACTTTTAGTACAAAATACTAGTTTCAATCATTCGAGTTTAATTTCCAAACGACCCTATAAATCATGAAGTCCAAATGTCCTTATGCAATCATGTTAAGGATGTAAGTTCATATTATTCATCACACATTAATACAATATTCATCATATTAGGATCCAACACTTGCACATGATATTCATATATATTAGATTTGGGCATTCAAAATTTATACATTCAAAATTTATATAATCAAAATCAAATAGCAGCATACAATCATTTAAAGAAAGATCAGATTTGCACAGTGTGAGAACCTGACTTTTAGGTCTAATCTAGGCACAACATCAATTAACATTTCAAAAAATGAATTATATTCGTACACATAAGATCATGACCCAAGTATAATGAAATAAGTGTTAAAGCTAAGGCAATTCATCAGATTCGCAAGTGTGAGATTCTCACATGTTCAAGATTAAATTATCAGATTCGTACACATCAAATATATTCATACACTTGTAATCATCATGTTAATCTAATCATTTTATGATTCAAACATCATCAGATTCGTACACAATCCAATTTAGAACAGATTCTCACAGATGATCAAGGATCAGATTCGCACAGAAGACAAAGTATCAGATTCGCATAATTATAATCATAAACATTCAAATTAATTAGGCAATCTTAGTCGTCTATGTTCTAGATCCACTTATCAACTATCATTTTTTCATAGATTAAACAATATAAGGTGTACGAATCTGTTCAAGTGTTCAAATTGTACACTTGCATTAGGTTCACACATTCAAAATTAAGCACTTTTTTCAGATCGAATCATTAATAAAATGATGTATCCTATTTTGGTTGATTAAAAATGGTTCAAATCTGTTCTTTTTATTGAAAAACAAGATTTAAATGAGAATTTACCAAATGTGTGTCTCGACTTTAAGTCAGAGTCGCACGTTTATGTCAGATTAGATGATTAGCAAATGAGAGAATTTTGAAAAATTAATCTTGTTAGACTTTTTGACTTAATTTATAGTCCGAATTTGATTTTGAATTTGGGTTGTGCGAATCTTTCATTAATAAGCCTTTAACTAAGCGAATCTCAGTTAATTTGAGTTGATTTATTCATTTTTCACACAAATTTTAGACCATCCGAATTATGCAAATCACATGTTTTCCATTTTCAATTAAAAATATGATTGAGAGAATCCGAGTTCTAAGATTGTCCGAATTGCAACTGTTGATGTTAGATTCGGACACATGTTAAAAATTAACATTTATTTCAAAATTAATCAAATCTTTTTTATTTTAATATTTTCAACTTTTTAGGGGTTTTCAAAGATGAAAATTTGTACTTATTATATTGGCGGTTTACAATTCTTTTCAAACAGGCTATTGCGCCTAAGTCGGTGATACTGAATGTTAAAGCGGGTTGCATAATGAGATGTATACAAGCCAACGTGAATTTTAACAATTAAAATTACAATTTTTATGTTTTTACTTTGAATAATCAATTTTCCTATCTTTTTCTCCCCCTCAAAATGTGATATACAGTTAAGTAAATTAGCATTTTGACTTTACCATGAAAAATGATCAAACAAGATATGCTCCCCTTGATTTAAGATATACTATAAAAACAGTATATCAAGGGAGAAAACATACATGTTAAATCAAGAATTACTCCCGAAAAATATTAAACTAACTAAGGTATTCAATCAGAGTAGTGTAAAGGATCGTATCATATGTACCAAAGTTGTTTTCATAAAGGCTCCCCTTAGAAAGATATTGATATGCTCGAAACGGACGGTTTTATTTGTGCGGTGTCGTTAGGTCGCAACACGTCAGGATCAGTCATAAAAAGAGGGTACTGGTTTTAAATTTATATTTAGCGGGGCCTAAATCGTACTACTCCTTATTATGAGTAAGGGAAGTATGACCTAGGGTCGTATTTTTAAGATATCACTAGAATTGAACCTATATTTAAAGCTTAAGATCGCTCTAAGGTGAAGGAGTAGTGGTTACCTAATTTTGGGTTTTTCTAGTTTATAAGACAGATAAAGTAAATGTAATAAAATTTGTAATTCAGATAAGGTTAAAACAAGCGCATACTATGATTTCACCAGTTACCCTACAGGGATTATGGAATGCTGGCTCATGAATAGGTAGGGACCTTGTATTCATTACACCGGTCCTAAACGCCCCTAACGTAAGACATGTCACTGGGAATGCGATAGGCTTTAAGATTCTGAATAGACAGCAATGTCTCTTACCCCCGATGCCCGTGCAGCCTGACTACAGGCATACACATTCAGACGGCTCATCCAATTGAGCAACTCGTTTGGGTGACGTATTAACATTCCACAAAGGTTTAAACTTTCTTAAGCATAATGGAATACAGGGTTTACCGTATTCGAGAGACGTGATGTATTTCGATGCTTTCGTTAATGATTGGGTTTTAAAGATAGTCAGGCCCATAAAAAGAGTTCAACCATAAAGAACACCATGGCCAAGTCAAGTTTGACTTCCATGAACAAGTTCGGTTATCCTAACGGTCCACTCCTTTATGTGTTTAAACAAACAGTTCCTTAATTAACCAAGAATCCCTCAAGTGGGGTGTAATGCTTGATACCGCGTTATGGTAAAGTGTACTAATCAACACTAACCGGGTTCCATGGCCTTACTTAGAAGAGGTACAGCTTACAATAACCATTGTGCTTCAGCATGCACATACGAAGTTTATATGCTTGGTGACTACACTACCATGGTCCAAGACTGACAATCTACTAAGGGTCTAGTTAGATGTTTCACTACGAAAGAGTCCTCAGTCAGAATCCAAGGCTTGATAGACTTACAACAACCGGTGTGCCTCAGTTAATCTCGCGTTATATCCGATAGACTTCTCTTACCAAGGGGTGACACAAATAGTGTACTCTGAATCGGGGTTCGCGACTTCCCAATAACAGAGCCAATTACTACATTCTATTAGTTGGAAAAGCGATTTAGTTTAAAGCATAATCGGAAAGCATCTCGACATAATACAAAAACCATAATATTATTTCGACATCATAACTGATTACATCAAAGCATACACTAAAGATAACTACTCGCTAATCATGGCAACAACATCACAAACCATAATGATGGAAGACATTATATAAAGATAAATGATAGAAGTACCAGTAGATTAAACGAGTTCCGAATACAAAAGTGACGATCGCTCCTAATACAATCTTCGGCGTTCTTTTTCGGGTTCTAGATTTCCCGCACAGAGTCGAAGACCTTGAAAGTATGACTAATATTGTAGAAAGAGAGAGAAAGAAGTGAATTGAAGTGTGTGTTGAAATGGATGACAAAGACCCTTTAAATAAGAGTGAAATTTGCCTACAAACGCCTGGTAGGCCGTTTGGCAAGCCGTTTGCACAGACCGTTTGACCAGGCAGACCGTTTACCATGCTTGTTTGCCATGGGCGTGTGGCAGGTCGTTTGCCATAGTGGCAAGCCATTTGGCAGCCGTTTGGCAAGCCGTTTGGCAAGCCATTTAGCAAGCCGTTTGGCTTGCTGATTTGCTGGATCGTAACTTGATTTCTTGTCTTTCACCATTTTCGCTCTAGAATATTCGTTTTAGCTCCGATTCTCTTAATTCTTTTTGCACCGTCTTTGTAATTACTTAATCTTCAATTTTAACCGACGAAGCAGTTAATTTGGCGATAAAGTTCAAAACTTTATTATTTTCTGGCCTCAATACCGGGGTGAAAATGTGACTTTTTAGCTAATATCAAATATCCCACACTTATACTTTGCTTGTCCTCAAGCAAACTTCTCATTTTTACTTTAAGAAATCTTTTCGAAGTTTCTTTTATAATACCCTAAGCGATTTGATTTTTATTATAAGAGCGAAAGGTAAGGTAAGTTATCTATGTTAGGGTTGAAACTATCTCTGCAAGCATGCGAGGAGGTTACATGACTTAGGCTGGCTTTCACGGGTCACTCAAATCACACAAGTGTTTAGGGTTCCCTATAGATCTAAGAAATGAATTTACTCATAGCCAGTCATGTTGCACCCATCGTCATAGGCTTGATAAAGTCTTAAATCCTTGCTACTAATGTGAGAACAGTAGTAATCATAGCTTCTAGGTCATTTATCAATTATGGAAAGGAATTTTGGAGTGGGGTGAAGTTGTTTTAAGGGGGGTGAGAAAAGGATAATATAGTCTTTTTGAAGGCTCTTATTCTGAATTTAAGATAGATAGGAGTGCTGATATTTTTGAGAAGCATTTTTAAACTTTTGGATTGATAAGCATTTGCGGTCAAGTTCCTCTTTGGCGTTTCTCTTTATAGGTTCTGCTCCTTTTTTCAGAACTTTGAATATATATTTTTTTATAGATTTTATCTCGAGAAACTTTTTGCCGGTAAACTTTTTCAAAACCTTTGTCATGATACTTGAGAGGTTTATAACATCGGGTTTTCGGAAAGAATCTCATTTTCTGGATTTTTCGAATGATAGTAAGATGATGTAAATGATGGTGAAGTAGAATTAGTGGAGGTGCGAAATGCTTATTTTTGACAAATGGCTAGCTCTTTTGATTATAAACGAATCACATTTCATTGCTTGGAAATGCAGATCTAAAGCAAGTTCAGATTCTGAGCACTGACATCGACACTCTCAACGGAAAATAGCGAAGCATTAAAGATGAATGATGGTCTTATTTAGGTGCCTCACCATAATCAATTTTGGTCGACAATGCCTAGTCATGCAATGCTCTATTAGAGATTTGGTTCGTCTCAACAAGATTTCCACCCTAGTTAAGCCTTACTTTTATTTACAAACGTTTTAGGTTTTCAAAAATACTTTTTCGGAAAGGTTTTCTCTTGTTAAAAATTTTGAAATTTGGCTTTTTCGGAAAGGTTTTCCCACACTTAGATGAACATTGTCCTCAATGTTCCTAGTATATCCCACACTTAGTGGTTTTAGTTGAAAATTTGGGAGTATTTAGTGTTTATTTGGGTTGGGATCCCACACTTAGTGATAAGATAGGATGTGGCATAATTTAAAGTTTGAGCTAGTAACGGGAAGAAAGGAGTCCCCCAGCAGATGTGGTTGCTTGTGAAGAAACGGGCTGGCTTGCAATCTTGGAAGTTACGTCCTTTATTGATCGGCTCATTTGTCATCCTTTATTCTTCTACTCTACTTTATTGCACGGGTTGCCTCCCGAGAAGCGCTTTTATTTAAGGTTGTTGGCTCGACTGTAGTGATGCTTAGAAAGAAAACATTCCCCGCTGGTAGTTGTAATCTTGGTCTTCTCGAGGGAATGTGAGTCTTGGTGGGTAAATCCTGAGAAAGTGTTGGACCAAAAGTGGTAGAAGATCCAGTACTTCTCTTGAAGATCTTTTGAAAGATAGGTAGTGTGCAGTTTCGAATCGTGATAAATCTTGAAGTCTGATGAGAATATGATCCACGCCTCTGCTGGTTAACCCATGAATGTCAATCATTGAGGCAGTTCTAGTGGTGATTATCTCTCTGATAGGATGCTCATTTCGGAGGTCTTCAAATAGTGTTAGAAACTGTATCTTCAGTATCTCGAAATCTTCAGAATGGTGATCTCCACAGTAATAATCTGTAGCTTTGCACAGATTGGTTAAAAGGCGAAGCTGAAAAGAAGTGAAAAGCAATCCTGACTCGAGCATTAATGTCACCGTCTTTAGTTATATCTCCCGACATCCAGCTTTAAATATGAAACTTGGATCTGTGGATTCGTGGAAGATACGTGCTATCTGCTTTGTAATGTAGGTGGCAATGTTGACTCGGTCTGGTTCAATATGAGAAAATGGATTGTTGCGACTTACTTCTTCTGTGACTGCGTCTCGTAACTCTTTGATAATCAGATCAGCGTGGTGATCAAATGTTACATAAATCACTAGCCTATCTGGTGTGCTTTCGAAATTATCTCTTTCCAAGAGAGCGAAAAAGCTGTGAATATCCTCGATCATTTGCAAATCAGAGTGATAAGTCGGGCGTTCGGTGGAAAGATCCATATGCTTCCGGATGAGAGTTAGTAGTGCTCGTTGGTTTGCTGAAAAAGGAAGTGTAGATCCAGCCAAGGCGTTGTATACCTTAAAGTAAATGATCTTCTGATCTCGACAGAATCTTGTCTCAAGAATAGTGTGAACCACTGAATTGTGCTCTCGTTGCCTTTCTTCGCGGTAGATATGATCGTGAAGGGTATTGATAAAGTCTTGAATGCGCTCTTCTAGGATTTCAACATTATTGTCTTCTCTCTGGAGATGGAGGTTGTATTCTTCTCGAATAGCCATGATTCGTTCCGTTAAGCGTAGCGTGAAATCAATTGTTGATTTACAGATGGCTTCGAGAATATCTTCAAATTCATCGGTGTTATTGATGAAGTTTATCATGTCGGCGTGCGTAGATATGATCAGAATCCGATCTAAAGAAGAGTCCGGCTCCTCTTGATTTGGTTCGGTTGGAGAATATGAGTTACCTGGAATGTCTTCATGTTGCTCTTCCTTGTCATCATTGGTATAATAGTCTTCTGAGGATTTTTCTGATGAATGGGCTTCTTCAGTATTCTCGTCTTCGACTTTGACAATTGCAGGGTCAATTTCTATATCCTTAACCTCAACCTTATCAATTTTCTTCTTGAAAGGAATGATTAAACTGTGATCTTCCGTCTCAAGCCTCATTAATTTTTCATGACGCTTCATGCTTAGAGAAGGTATTATCACAGTTTCTTTTACGTCTCCCATTTCCTCTTCATCCTCAGGTTCTTCCTCTTCCTCTATTTCTTCATTGGGGTCCTCTTCTTCTATTTCGAGGTCATTTTCAGACTGTGATTCGACACCCATTTCGATATCAGCGGCTGGTAGTGAAGACTCATCATCGGAAGTGATCCTTCTGGTAGAAATAGCAAACATCTCTGCCTGTCCAAAAAGATCGGTAGGTCGATCAATTTTGAAGGTAACGCTCTCCCCATGTGATCGCAAGTTCAAGGTTTGATTGTACACATCAATGACAGTCCTAGCCGTATTCATGAAAGGTCTTCCTAACACTATTTGTGTGTGTAGGTCTTCCTTAATGTTCGTCACTACGAAATCCATAGGATACAATAATTTGTCGACTTTTACCATGACGTTCTCCACTATGCCCTTAGAATATCGAATTGTGTGATCGGCAAGTTGGATTGTCATTTTAGTTGGTGACAAGTCTCCTAACTCTAATCTCTTATAGAGAGAGTAGAGGATTAGGTTGATACTTGCTCCTAAATCTGCTAGCGCATGAATGGTTCCGGATTGGTGGATTGAACACGGGAAAATGAATTGGCCCGTATCTCCTAGCTTTTGCGGTAGAGAGTTTCTGAGTAATGCCGAGCATTCTTCACTCAATGGAATTTTGTTAGAATCCAGTATCCTTTCCTTTGTAGATAGAATCCTTCGGATGTATCTCTTCCAGTTGGGAACTTTGGACATGGTGTCCATGAATCTTCCATCAAGTTTGAAGGAATCAAGCTTGGATGGTTCCTCCTGTAACCTTCCAGGGTAAGGTACACGAACTGGAATTGTAGTGGGCAGCTTTTGAGTATACGTTGATTTGTTTCTGTGCCTAGCTGACCTTCTCTGTGGTTCTTCCTTCGGGATTACGTAATCCATTTTCTTAGCTTCCTCTATGTGGGGATTTTGGATAGTATTACTAGGAAACCTTCCTTGTGGTAGGATTTCAAGGCGTTGTGATAACTGTTCGAGCTGCGTCTCTAGACTTTTGAGTAGAGCCAATTGGTTTCTCATTAGTATCTCTGTCTGGTCTTGCCTAGATGCAGTTCTCTAATTTAGCTGTTGTTATCCTTGAATGAACAAAGTTAACTGATCATCAGCTCTGAGAGTAGGGTTGGTTACTTTTGTAATTTGGGTGGTTGGGTAATTTTCCTCTACTGGTGGACCAGTGAGTGGAAGTGGTTGATCATTGGACAATTGAGATTGTTGAGGTGGGTAAGGTGGGTAGCGAAATCAAAAAGGCTGGTTGTTTTGTTGAAACTGGTTAACCCTAGGTTGTTGATTGAATTCGAGATTTGGTTGACGAGCTGGGTATTGGACGTAACAGACTGAATCGTCAGAGTTCTCATATTCAACTTGATATTCTTCAGTGGGTTGCGGGTTGGTACAATTAGCACATGCCTGAGCCTGGTTAACCTGCTGCGGCTGTGTCTTCAATTCTCCGAGTTGTTTGGAGAGAGATTCCATCTTATCTGTGAGAGATTTGATGGCCTCTGTTTGATTGTTGAGTGCAGAGAGTGAGGCAGATGATGAGGTTGTTTCACCACTGTTCCGGTCATGATGATGCATTGTCAGGTTCTCGAGCAACTCCCATGCTTCGTCTGAGGTTTGGTTCATCAGATTTCCTTGAGCTGCTGCATCGATCGTCGTCCTATGATTTATCGTAAGACCATTGTAGAAGGTACAAATTTGAGCTGACCATTCTAACTGGTGATTAGGACATTTCTTCAGCAGGGTTTTGAATCGCTCACATACAGTGTAAAGAGATTCATCATAACTTTCTTTGAAGTTAATGATGTCATTCTTGAGTTTGGTTTGTTTAGAAGGAGAGAAATATTTGGTTAAGAATTTAGTAGCCATCTCCGTCCATGACGTGATGGAATCTTTTTTCAGTCCTTCGAACCATATTTGTGCATGATGAGTGAGAGAATAGGGGAACAAGTATAGCCGGACTATATCTTGTCTTATCCCTGGCTGTTTGTAGGAGTTCAAAAAAGATATGAATTTATCAGGGTGAGAGTTAGGATCGTCATTTGGTAATCCATGAAACTGACAGCTGTTTTGGATGAGCTGTATGATGTGATGTTTTAACTCGAACGAGTGTCCTTGAATCTCTAGGAATCTGATCGGTCCTCCTCGACCTTCAATCGAGGGTTTTTTGTTTTCTGCTAAAGTAACGCGTAACGCCATTTGATTTCCGATTCGTGCTTCCTTGCCTGCTTTAGAGATTATTGCGTCGGGATCAGGTACGAATAACAACGGCCCTGGTCTAGATCGGGTTTGGGTCATACACTGGGTATGTCTTTTTGTTTTTAATTTTAAGTAGATAAACTAAATTTCTAAGGTAATCCTAATGTAAACTAATTCAATCTTAATCTAAGGTAGTCTAATTTAAGGTATTCTAATTCAATTTAAGGTAATCTAACTATCCTAAGTTTAGATATGTTTTTGGTTCTTGCTACTGATTCCCTGGTATATTGATAACAGAGCTTCGCACGAACTATTCAACAAACCAAGTGGCCAGGCCGACTACGGAGAGGCAGGATCCTTTTGGTTCCAATATAATTGGAAACTTTTCGGAAAATCCAACAACCAAGTCCGTGTATAATTGTGTTTCTTAGACACCACTAAATACTTGTGAATGAGTTTGATAAAAAGCAGTATTATACCAGTTCCCCGAAAGCGGCGCCAAAAACTCCTCTCCCTCTTGATATGGCCGAAACGGATGGTTTTATTTGTGCGGTGACGTTATGTAACGACCCTACTTTTTCCGTTATCTTTTGCCGTTAATTATTTAACGAACGTTAACTGTTATTCGTGCCACGTCATTTCTATGACCTATATTATTATTTTAGTGATAATATATTAATTATTATTTATTAAATGAATATTTGTATTCATATTTTAAATCGTACGTTTCTACGTGTCGCGGATTTCTATCCGGCGAATCTTTTCGATTTTCAAGCCAACGGTCGAGCTTTTGGGATTTTTAAATCCTAATTATTTTAAATTTGATATTTTAATATCATATCTTTATATATAGTATCTATATATATATTTTCGCCGCGTATTTGTTATCTCTCCGAATTTTCAATCGCGTAGTCGTGTTTTCACGTTTCGGGCTTCGATCGGGCATTCGGGCCACAAGGAAATTGCATTTAATGAAAATTGGGCCATGAGGGGCCCACCCCATGACCCCATCGGCCGAACCTAGGGAGGGAGTATACTCCCTTGCTTCTCATTTTTGTTAATCTCATTTTTCACTTCACAAAACACTTAAACCTAATACTTAATATTTTGCTCTCTTTTTCTCTCTTCCTCCCTCCCCTTTGCCGTCGCCATACCACACCTCAACATCATCATCATCATCAATTAAAAATCTTGCTTGGATCATCAAATCATATACATAATCGGATTGTACACGTTCTCCTCTACGCATTCATACCATTTGATTCTTGATTAGGGTATAAATCCTAACCCTAACTTTTCAATTTTTCTTATATTTTTCTGTTTTTGAATGTTATTTTAGTAGTATGATGATTATATATTGTTGTATTGTTGATTGTATGCGTAGAAGTGCTCGATTACGGTTTGATTGTTTTGGGACAGCAGTTTGATTGTTATTTTCTAGAAATATAACTGATATAAAAGTGAAATTAAAGTATATAGATGAGCTCCTCTCATCAAGACATTAATTTTAGACTCCAGATTCATGTTATTTCGATTTCCGGAACATAAGTTATGATTAAAATGGTGTTATATTGAGATTAAAATATAAAAACGAATTGAACCAGGTGTAGTCTGACTTTGTGACCATTTTTAGAGTCTTTAGGGTGTACTAGTATGTTAGGATTGATGATGGGATGAACTTTCATGTTTGGGTCATCGAAATCCGAGTCACGGATCACCCGGTATGACTAAAACACGTTTTTGAGCGGATTAAAGATCCAAACTGATTAAGGGCTGTAATTCACAACTTGTTTGATGTTATTGGGGTGTTCTTGAGCACACTAATGTGTCGGGTGGGTTTGTTAGGCGAAGATATATATAAGACTCGCCGGAAACTGATTCCCGGGGCTCAAGTTATGACCCGATGAACTTTTAATTAAAACTTATGGTTATTATTTATGACTTATGATATAAATAATGAATTTCATTATTAATTAATTACTTATGATATAAAAAGTAATTATTTAATTTAAGACTTATGATATATATATTTATTATATCATTTATTAATTATTTATGATTTAATTAAACATTTAATTAAACTTATGATTAATAATACTTTTATTATTAATGGAAAATACTTATGGTAAGTATTAAACTTATATTATGAGATTATTATAATAAGACTTATAATAAGGATTAATTAATCATTTAATTATTATAAGGCTTAGTTATTATTTAATTATAATTTAATTTTTCAATACTTATGATTTAATGATTATAATTAGAAACTTATGATATGATTAATAATTCATTATTAATTAATAATACTTATGATGTGATTTAAAATCTATTATTAATTAATAATACTTATATTATGACTAATATTTAATTATTTAATTAAATACTTATGTTATATTAATTATATCATTTAAACTTATGTTAACTTTAATAATTCATTTAATTTAATTAAACTTATGTTATGACATAATTATACATATTTGACTTTAAATAACATTACAACCTATATTATTATTATAACCTATACTTTTAAAATTTAACGTTGACTATGTTTGACCAAGGTTGACTTTTAAGTTGACTTTCAATTGACTTTGACTTTCAGTTGACTTTTGTTGACTTTGTAATTATGGAAACTTTCCTAACTTATAAACTTTCCATAAATAGCAACTTTCTAAATATGAAAACTTTCTAAATTTAGAAACTTTCCTAAAATAAAAGCTTTCCAAAAATAGAAACTTTCCTATAATAGAAACTTTCCAAAAATAGAAACTCTCTAAAAATGGAAACCTGCTAAAAATAGAAAGTGTGTGTCCGTATGCTGTTCTGATCAAACTGATGCATGTTGAGTGTTGTTCTATGTCTACCTGCAACATGTATAATAGCTATCATACTAAGACTTGACCTAAGTTAGTTATTTATATCGACCTGCTTTATTTATAGGTCGGCGTTGTGATCATTCCTCGTTACTTTACTTCGTTTGCTGTTCGCTTGTTTGTGTGGTTACTTCGTTTGCTATTAAGGTGAGTTATAGTCCCGTTTTTACATGCTTTTCAAAGTATATTTTTGGGATGTGATTACATGCATTTTATTTTACGTTTAGACACAAGTGGCAATTAAATTTAAATTATTCGTTATGAGTTGAACAAAATTATTCCCTAGTCTAGTAACTGTAATCACTGGTTTCTACTGGTGAACGCGAATCCTATGGATAGATCTATCGGGTTTGACAACCCCATTTCGAGCTAGTCGCGCTAGCAATTTATAATCGGAATGTTTAGTACTTCGTATTTTGTTGTAGATACACTTGTTCAGTGTATATTATTATTGTGTTTGGCAAGGGTAAATAAAGAGTTAAGTGGTTACCAGGTGGCTCATTGATAATGGAATAATGTTTAATGTTTTCTAACATTTTAAATCTTGTGGTCTAAAGTTTATTCAATTATTTAAACCTATAATTCACTCAAAATTTTTGTTGACGGTTTACTCGCATGTTTTCACAGGTACTTGAGTTATTTGGTTGCTTCCGCTGTATTAGAAGATTCTGCATGCATTTGGGCAGATTTTTGTTAAACAATTATGAAACATTGAACTTGCATTCTCTTTTTGAATAATTAAACTTGTGGGTGTTTTGTTGACAATGTTTTATGTCAACTTTGGATATTTAATATGTTGGGTTTGTTAAACTACATATTTTGTTAAATTTCCATTTTGGGAAACTTTTTGAATAAAAGAATGCAATGTTGTTTATTTAATTCATTTAAGTCTGATCAAGCTGTGGGACCAAGTGACGGAGCCGTTAAGTGTTTTGACGGGGCCATCACAGTTGGTATTAGAGCTCTGGTTGTAGGGAACTAGGTGGTCATAATGTGGTTAACCCGTGGTTCTTAGGGTGCATTAGAGTCTAGTCTTCAGCCCGACCTTTCTTGTTATAGCATTATTATGCATTTCATTTGGTATGAGGAATAATTATAAGTTATTACTTATGTTACTTCTATGTTGTATGTGGTATGTGGTTTTACTGTTTGCAGATGTCGACTTCGAGCAACAATTCTGTTCCTGCTCCTGCTCCGACGTCTGAGGATAGACGCCGTGCATATCAGCCGTTAATCGACGACCCAGTTGAATATTACATGGCCACCATCGCTCACATGACTAGGGCATATACGAATGAGACTCGTATTGATGCTCTTAGCGACTGTATGCGTGCCTTGCCGCATAACGAGGTGATGGACGAGATTAGAGCTAGGATGAATTCGTTTATCTGTTTTAAGCATAATGTTGGGTTCGAGAATAGGAAGTGTAATCGTGAAGTGGACGCTAGGTTCGAGGCTCTTGAGAGCATTGTTCGTGGTCTGAAGGCAGAGTTGGAGGAGGTGAAGGGAAAGTTGAAGAAGTATGAGACTCCTGCTGAGCCTCATACGGGCCCAGCTTATCATACCCGCTCCAAGCAGATGTGATATGATGATTCATGATTGATTATTTATTTCATAAGACTTAATGTCCTTTTATACATACTTTTTTGGGTTATGTACGGCGTTTTGCCGAGGATTTTATTAAGGATTTTTTTATGGGATATTTTTCATTATCTATGGATGGTTATTTCTTTATGAAATCTATTATCATTATCATATTTTATTTCTGATGTTGTGACTCTTGGCATGTTATATTATGCGTAATATAGTTCATGTATGTTAGGTGCTATGTATGTTGTATGATTTCTATCATAAAGTATGTATGCATGTGGTGGCTATTTCTATAACTATCATAACTGTCATGTTATTACTCATAGTGTTTATTGACTATTATTTTAATGGTTAATCTTTTCGTATTTGATCTATTCCTTTATAACATTGGTATTATTCTTAGTACTAACGGTTGTGTTATTCTGTTTTGAAGATCATGCCTCCCCGTGAGTCCAACGAAGCTCGTATGCAACGACTTATCTCCGAAGGAATAGCAGCTGCTATGGCAGCTAATTCTAATGCTAATGCTAATAACAACAATCAAGTGGGATGCTCCCATAAGACTTTTATGGCCAGTCGTCCACAAGAATTTAGTGGCACTGAAGGACCCATTGGACTTACTCATTGGTTTAAGAAGATTGAGTCTATTTTCAGGGTTAGCCGAGTCCGTGATGAGGATAAGGTTAGTTTTGCAAGCTGCACTCTTAAGGATAGTGCATTAACTTAGTGGAACAATTGGTTAGTAGTTTGGGTAATGATGTGGCATATGGTTTGACTTGGAACAACTTTAAAGAAAGAATGATCACCCGTTATCGCCCTAGGGGTGAAGTTAAGAAGTTAGAAGCTGAACTTAAGAACTTGAAAATGAAGGGCACCGAATTAGATGCCTTTGAGCAAAGGTTCTTCGAGTTGACTTTGTTTTGTCCAAATGTTTATGCTGATGAGAATCTTAAGATTGAAGCTTATATTGATTGGTTATCTGAGAAAATTGAGCATGGGGTTAAGTCTAGTGAGCCCTAGACTACTGAAGCCGCTATGTCTATGGCCCATAAGCTTAATGATAAGATTTTGAGGAGAAGTAAGGCTGCTGTGACTGATGCTAGTGAGGAAGTTGTTAAGAAGGCTGATAGTGGGAAAAGGAAGTGGGATAATAACCGCAACCAAAACCAAGGTCAGCAGAAGAAACAAGATACTTCTGGTTCTAATAACCAAAATCAGTGTGTGTGTCCTCGATGTTATAAGGCTCATGATGGTTACTGTACGGTTACTTGTAAGAGGTGTTCCAAGCAGGGACACATTGCTAAAGATTGTACGGTGCTTATGCCGAGTTCTGCTACTCCTGCTGCAGGTGGTAGTAATAATGCTGGTAATAATGGTGGTAGTGGTAATGGTAATGGGAAGCTGAGAAATGGTGGTAATCAGAGAGTTTGTTATGAATGCGGTAAGCCAGGGCATTTTCGTGATGCCTGCCCTAACAAGAAGACTACTGAGAATGCACGTGGAAGAGCATTCAACATTAATGCCAGGGATGCTGAGGAAGATCCTAAACTTGTTACGAGTACGTTCTCGATCAACAATTTATCAGTTTATGGGCTGCTTTAAGTTTTGTGTCGAATAAATTGAGTCCAAAAATCAAAACACCGTTAACTCCTCTAGACAATACTTACGTTGTAGAGATAGCTAATGGTAAAGTGCTTACTGCTAAGACTGTGTATCGTAAATGTAACATTAATTTGGCTGGTAGAGATTTTGAGATAGATTTGATACCTATTGACCTAGGCAGTTTCGACATTGTTATTGGTATGGATTGGATGTCTGCGAATCGTGCTGAGATTGTGTGTTATGAGAAAGCTATTCGTGTTACTAATGTGGTTGGAGAGCCGTTGATGGTTTTTGGGGATAAGAAATGCAGACAGTTAAACCTTATTAGCTATTTGAAAGTTCATAAACATCTTCGCAAAGGCTGTCATGCTATTCTAGCCCATGTTGTTGATTCTGATAGAGAAGAGAAGAGTGTTGGCAATGTTCATATTGTTAGAGATTTTCCTGAGGTATTGCCCAAAGATTTACATGGCCTTCCACCGCAACGCGCAGTGGAATTTCAAATCGATCTTGTTCCCGGTGCTACTCCTATAGCACGTGCTCCTTATCAACTTGCGCCTTCCGAACTTCAAGAATTGTCGAGTCAACTCCGTGAGTTGTTAGACAAAGGTTTTATTCATCCCAGTTCATCCGCTTGGGGAGCTCCTGTTCTATTTGTTAAGAAGAAAGAGGGCTCGTTTCGTTTGTGTATTAATTATCGTAAATTGAACAAGCTTACTGTTAAAAACTGTTACCCTCTTCCAAGAATTGATGATCTGTTCGATCAGCTTCAAGGTTCATCTGTTTATTCTAAAATCGATCTTCGTTCCGGTTATCATCAACTGCGTGTTTAAGAATCTGATGTTCTGAAAACTGCTTTTCGTACCCGTTACGGTCACTACGAATTCCTTGTTATGCCGTTCGGATTGACAAATGTACCTGCTGTGTTCTTGGACCTCATGAACCGTGTGTGCAGACCCTATCTGGACAAATTCATTATTGTATTCATCGACGACATCCATATTTATTCTAAGAGTGATGAAGAGCACGAAGAACATTTGAAGTTAGTGTTTGATCTGTTGAGGAAATAAGAATTGTACGGTAAGTTCTCTAAGTGTGCTTTCTGGTTAAGAGAAGTTCAATTCCTTGGACATATTGTTAGTAAACAGGGAATACAAGTTGATCCTGCCAAGATAGAGGCAATTGAGAAGTGGGAAATTCCGAAGACTCCTACGCAGGTTCGTCAGTTTCTAGGATTGGCAAGTTACTATCGAAGGTTCATTCAAGATTTTTCTCGTATTGCGAAACCTCTGACTGCTTTAACGCACAAGGGGAAGAAGTATGAGTGGAAGGATGAACAAGAGATTGCTTTTCAAACTTTGAAGAAGAAGTTGACTACCGCTCTGATATTGTCGCTACCTGAGGGTAATGACGATTTTGTTGTTTATTGTGATGCTTCACGTCAGGGCTTTAGTTGTGTTTTGATGCAACGAAAGAAAGTTATTGCGTACGCGTCACGTCAGTTAAAAATCCACGAACAGAATTATACAATCCATGATTTAGAGTTGGGAGCTGTTGTGTTTGCACTTAAGATTTGGAGACATTATTTGTATGGTGTCAAAAGTACGGTGTACACTTATCACAAAAGTCTTCAAAATATTCTCGACCAAAAAACAGTTGAATATGAGGCAGCGTAGGTGGGTTGAGACGTTGAATGATTATGATTGTGAACTTTTATATCATCCGGAAAAAGCCAATGTTGTGGCCGATGCGTTGAGTCGTAAAGAAAGGGTTGAACCCCGCAGATTTAGAGCTTTGAATATGACGATTCGGACTAACCTCGCAAGGAAAATTCTTGAGGCACAACAAGAAGCCTTAAAGGAGGAGAATTTTGTGAACGAGAATGTCAGAGGCATGGCTAAGAAGTTTGAGGCACGAGCAGATGGTACAAGATATTTTGCGGGACGTCTTTGGGTTCCGAAGTATAGTGATCTGCGACAACTTGTTTTAGATGAAGCTCATAAGTCTAGGTACTCTATTCATCCTGGTTCAGGAAAGATGTATCATGATCTTAAGGAGCTATATTGGTGGCCTAATTTGAAAGCTGATGTGGCTACTTATGTGGCTAAGTGTTTGACCTGTGCTAAGGTTAAAGCTGAACATCAAAAACCGTCAGGACTTTTGGTGCAACCTAAGATTCCTGAGTGGAAGTGGGAAGGTATTACGATGGATTTTATTACGAAGTTACCGAGAGTTGCGGGTGGCTATGATACCATTTGTGTAATTGTAGATCGACTCACTAAGTCAGCTCACTTTTTGCCAATTAAGGAAACGAATTCGATGGAGAAGCTTACTCGTTTGTATTTGAAGGAGATTGTTTCTAGACATGGTGTTCCTGTATCAATTATCTCAGACCGAGACAGTCGATTTATATCGAGGTTTTGGCGATCCTTACAGGAAGCTTTAGGAACTAAGTTGGATATGAGCACCGTTTATCATCCGCAGACGGATGGTCAGAGTGAAAGGACCATTCAAACGTTAGAAGATATGTTACGAGCGTGTGTTATTGATTTTGGTAATGGGTGGGATAGATATTTGTCGCTAGCTGAATTTTCTTATAACAACAGTTATCATGCAAGTATTAAAGCTGCACCGTTTGAGGCTCTGTGTGGTAGGAAGTGTAGGTCTCCTGTCTGTTGAAATGAGGTTGGGGATGCTCAACTCATAGGTCCAGAAATTATTCATGAGACTACCGAGAAGATCGTACAGATTAAGGAAAGATTGAGAACCGTCAGAAGTCGGCAAAAGAGCTATGCCAATAAGAGAAGGAACGATATTGAATTTCATGTCAGTGATCGTGTTATGTTGAAGGTATCGCCTTGGAAGGGGAAATTTGAGTCCTCGTTTTGTTGGACCTTTTGAGATTATTGAGAGAGTTGGACCCGTGGCTTATCGTTTGAAATTGTCACAAGAACTCAGTGCCGTTCATGACGTTTTCCATGTATCGAATTTAAAGAAGTGTTTGGCCGAAGCTGATGAGACTATTCCTCTGGAGGAACTTCATGTTGATAAGCAACTACATTTTATTGACGAACCTGTTGAAATTATGGACCGAGAGGTTAAGACTATTAAGCAGAGCAGAACTCCTATTGTTCGGGTTAGATGGAACGCCAAACGCGGTCCCGAGTTCACTTGGGAGCGTGAAGATCAAATGAAGCAGAAGTACCCGCATTTGTTCCCAGATGCTGAGTCAACCCCTGCACCTGCTTAAATTTCTGGACGAAATTTCCGTAACGGGAAGGTACTGTAACGACCCTACTTTTTTCGTTATCTTTTGCCGTTAATTATTTAACGACCATTAACTGTTATTCATGCCATGTCATTTCTATGACCTATATTATTATTTTAGTGATAAAATATTATTTATTATGTATTAAATGAATATTTGTATTCATATTTTAAATCGTACGTTTCTACATGTCGCGGATTTCTATCCGGCGAATCTTTTCGGTTTTCAAGCCAACGGTCGAGCTTTTGGGATTTTTAAATCCTAATTATTTTAAATATAATATTTTAATGTCATATCTTTATATATAGTATCTATATATATTTTTCGTCGCGTATTTGTTATCTCTCCGAATTTTCAATCGCGTAGTCGTGTTTTTCGCGTTTCGGGCTTCGATCGGGCATTCGGGCCACAAGGAAATTGCATTTAATAAAAATTGTGCCATGAGTGGCCCACCACATGACCCCATCGGCCGAACCTAGGGAGGGAGTATACTCCCTTGTTCTCATTTTTGTTAATCTCATTTTCACTTCACAAAACACTTAAACCTAATACTTAATATTTTGCTCTCTTTTTCTCTCTTCCTCCCTCCCATTTGCCGTCGCCATACCACACCCCAACATCATCATCATCAATTAAAAATCTTGCTTGGATCATCAAATCATATACATAATCGGATTCTACACGATCTCCTCTACGCATTCATACCATTTGATTCTTGATTAGGGTATAAACCCTAACCCTAACTTTTCAATTTTTCTTATATTTTTCTGTTTTTGAATGTTATATTAGTAGTATGATGATTATATGTTGTTGTATTGTTGATTGTATGCGTAGAAGTGCTCGATTATGGTTTGATTGTTTTGGGACAGCGGTTTGATTGTTATTTTCAGGAAATATAACTAATATAAAAGTGAAATTAAAGTGTCTAGATGATCTCCTCTCATCAATACATTAATTTTAGACTCCGGATTCATGTTATTTCGATTTCCGGAACATAAGTTATGATTAAAATGGTGTTATATTGAGATTAAAATATAAAAACGAATTGAACCAGGTGTGTTCTGACTTTGTGACCATTTTAGAGTCTTTAAGGTGTACTAGTGTGTTAGGATTGATGATGGGATGAACTTTCATGTTCGGGTCATCGAAATCCGAGCCACGGATCACCCGGTATGACTAAAACACGTTTTTGAGCGGATTAAAGATCCAAACTGATTAAGGGCTGTAAGTCACTACTTGTTTGCTATTCTTTGGGTGTTCTTAAGCACACTAATGTGTCGGGTGGATTGGTTAGGCGAAGATATATATATAAGACTCGCCGAAAATTGATTCCCGGGGCTCAAGTTATGACCCGATGAACTTTTAATTAAAACTTATGGTTATTATTTATGACTTATGATATAAATAATGAATTTCATTATTAATTAATTACTTATGATATAAAAAGTAATTATTTAATTTAAGACTTATGATATATATATATTTATTATATCATTTATTAATTACTTATGATTTAATTAAACATTTAATTAAACTTATGATTAATAATACTTTTATTATTAATGGAAAATACTTATGGTAAGTATTAAACTTATTATGAGATTATTATAATAAGACTTATAATAAGGATTAATTAATCATTTAATTATTATAAGGCTTAGTTATTATTTAATTATAATTTAATTTTTCAATACTTATGATTTAATGATTATAATTAGAAACTTATGATATGATTAATAATTCATTATTAATTAATAATACTTATGATTTGATTTAAAATTTATTATTAATTAATAATACTTATATTATGAATAATATTTAATTAATTAATTAAATACTTATGTTATATTAATTATATCATTTAAACTTATGATAACTTTAATAATTCATTTAATTTAATTAAACTTATGTTATGACATAATTATACATATTTGACTTTAAATAACATTACAACCTATATTATTATTATAACCTATACTTTTAAAATTTAACATTGACTATGTTTGATCAAGGTTGACTTTTGAGTTGACTTTCGGTTGACTTTGACTTTCAGTTAACTTTTGTTGACTTTCTAATTAAGGAAACTTTCCTAACTTATAAACTTTCCATAAATAGCAACTTTCTAAATATGAAAACTTTCTAAATTTAGAAACTTTCCTAAAATAGAAACTTTCCAAAAATAGAAACTTTCCTAAAATAGAAACTTTCCAAAAATAGAAACCTTCCAAAAATGGAAACCTGCTAAAAATAGAAACTTTCTAAAAATAGAAAGTGTGTGTCCGTACGCTGTTCTGATCAAACCGATGCATGTTGAGTGTTGTTCTATGTCTACTTGTAACATGTATAATAGCTATCATACTAAGACTTGACCTAAGTTAGTTATTTATATCAACCTGCTTTATTTATAGGTCAGTGTTGTGATCATTCCTGGTTACTTTACTTCGTTTTCTGTTCGCTTGTTTATGTGGTTACTTCGTTTGCTATTAAGGTGAGTTATAGTCCCGTTTTTACATACTTTTCAAAGTATATTTTTGGGATGTGATTACATGCATTTTATTTTACGTTTAGACACAAGTGGCAATGAAATTTAAATTATTCGTTTTGAGTTGAAAACAAATATTCCCTAGTCTGGTAACTGTAATCACTGGTTTCTACTGGTGAACGCGAATCCTACGGATAGATCTATCGGGTTTGACAACCCCATTTCGAGCTAGTCGTGCTAGCAATTTATAATCGGAATGTTTAGTACTTCGTATTTTTTTGTAGATACACTTGTTCAGTGTATATTATTATTGTGTTTGGCAAGGATAAATAAAGGGTTAAGTGGTTGCCAGGTGGCTCATTAATAATGGAATAATGTTTAATGTTTTCTAACATTTTAAATCTTGTGGTCTAAAGTTTATTCAATTATTTAAACCTATAATTCACTCAATATTTTTGTTGATAGTTTACTCGCATGTTTTCACAGGTACTTGAGTTATTTGGTTGCTTCCGCTGTGTTAGAAGAGTCTGCATGCATTTGGGCAGATTTTTGTTAAACAATTATGAAACATTGAACTTGTATTCTCTTTTTGAATAATTAAACTTGTGGATGTTTTGTTGACAATGTTTTATGTCAACTTTGGATATTTAATATGTTGGGTTTGTTAAACTACATATTTTGTTAAATTTCCGTTTTGGAAAACTTTTTGAATAAAAGAATGCAATGTTGTTTATTTAATTCATTTAAGTTCGATCAAGCTGTGGGACCAAGTGACGGAGCCGTTAAGTGTTTTGACGGGGCCATCACACGTTAGGTCGCAACACATCAGGATCGGTCATAAAAAGGGGATAATTGTTTTAAATTTATATTTAGCGGGGCCTAAATCGTACTACTCCTTATTATGAGTAAGGGAAGTATGACCTAGGGTCGTATTTTTAAGATATCAGTAGAATCGAACCAATATTTAAAACTTAAGATAGTTCTAAGGTGAAGGAGTAGTGGTTACCTAATTTTGAGTTTTTCTAGTTTATAAGACAGATAAAGTAAATGCAATAAAATTTGTAATTCAGATCAGGTTAAAAGAAGCGTATACAATGATTTCACCAGTTACTCTGTCGGGATCATGGAATGTTGGCTCATGAATAGGTAGGGACCTTGTATTCATTGCACTGGTCTTAAATGTCCCTGTCGTAAGTCATGTCACTGGGGAATGCGATAGGCTTGAAGATTCTGAAGACAGCAACGTCCCTTACCCCCAATGCCCGTGCAGTCTGACTACAGGCATATACGTTCAGACGGATCATCCAATTGAGCGACTCGGTAGGGTGACGTATTAACATTCCACAAAGGTCTAAACTTTCTTAAGCATAATGGAATACAGGGTTTACCATTTCCGAGAGACGTGATGTGTTTGGATGCTTTCGTTAATGATTGGGTTTAAAAGATAGTTAGGCCCTTAAAAAGAGTTCAACCACAAAGAACACCATGTCCAAGTCAAGTTTGACTTCCATGAACACGTTCGGTTATCCTAACGGTCCAATCCTTTATGTGTTTAAACAAATAGTTCCTTAATTAACCAAGAATCCCTCAAGCGGGGTACAATGCTTGAAACTGCGTTATAGTGAAGTGTACTAATCAGCACTAACCGGGTTCCATGGCCTTACTTAGCAGAGGTACAGCTTACAACAACCGTTGTACTTCAGCATGCACATAGGAAGTTTATATGCTTGGTCACTACACTAGCATGGTCCACGACCGACAATGTACTAAGGGTCTAGTTAGATGTTTCACTACGAAAGAGTCCTCAGTCGGAATCCAAGGCTTGATAGACTTACTACAACTGGTGTGCCTCAGTTGATCTCGCGTTTTATCCGATAGACTTCTCTTACCAAGGGGTAACACAGATAGTGTACTCTGAATTGGGGTTCGCGACTTCCCGATAACAGAGCCAATAACTACATTCTATTAGTTGGAAAAGTGATTGAGTTTAAAGCATAATCGGAAAGCATCTCGACAACATACACAAACTATAATATTATTTCAGCATTATAACTGATTACATCATAGCATACACTAAAGATAACTACTCGCTAATCATGGAAACAACATCACAAAGCATAATGATGGAAGATATTATATAAAGATAAAGGATAGAAGTACCTGTAGATTAAACGAGTTCTGAATACAAAAGTGACAACTTCAAACTCCAGACCGCTCCTACAATCTTCGGCGTTCTTCGCCGGGTACTAGAATTCCCGCACGGAGGTCGTGGATTGATTCAAGATAATATATATTGCTTTATTTTGTGTACATCAAACTGTGGACAACTAGTTGTAGGTCACTAACGAGGACAGCTGACTTAATAAACTTAAAACAGCAAAACGTATTAAAAATGTTGTAAATATATTTTGAACATACTTTGATATATATGTACATATTTGTTATAGGTTCGTGAATCAACCAGTAGCCAAGTCTTACTTCCCGACAAAGTAAAAATCTGTGAAAGTGAGTTATAGTCCCACTTTTAAAATCTAATATTTTGGGATGAGAATTCATGCAGTTTTATAAATGTTTTACAAAATACACACAAGTAAATGAAACTACATTCTATGGCTGGATTATTAAACCGAATATGCCCCTTTTTAGTCTGGTAATTTAAGAATTAGGGAACAGACACCCTAATTGACGCGAATCCTAAAGATAGATCTATTGAGCCCAACTAGCCCCATCCAAAGTGCCGGATGCTTTAGTACTTCGAATTCATCATGTCCGAAGGGAGTCCCGGAATGATAGGGGATATTCTATATGCATCTTGTTAAGGTCGGTTACCAGGTGTTCACCATATGAATGATTTTTATCTCTATGTATGGGATGTATATTGAAATATCAAATCTTGTGGTCTATTATTACAATTTGATAAATATAGGTTAAACCTCTAACTCACCAACATTTTTGTTGACGTTTAAAGCATGTTTATTCTCAGGTGATTATTAAGAGCTTCCGCTGTTGTATGCTATTATATGGACAATATTTGGTGTCAGCATGCTTGTATAATATTGTTTAAAACTGCATTCGAGATTTATTTTGTTGTAACATATTAATATTTGTAAACCAATATGTATTGGTAGTGTGTAAGTGTGATATTTGTTAGATTATCATTTCTGGATAATCTAAGTGGTGTCTTGTTAACCTTGTCGATAAAATAAAGGTTATGGTTTGTTTTAAAAATGAATGCAGTCTTTGAAAAACGTCTCATATAGAGGTCAAAACCTCGTAACGAAATCAATTAATATGGAACGTTTATAATCAATATGAATGGGACATTTCATTAGGTACCCGTTGTAATTTGTATTTCAAGTTTGAATTAAAACATGTGACACGAAAAACACCTTTATTAGTAAAATGTCCAAATTTTTCATTTGACTTGTGAGATGATTGTTTCTTTAAAATGTCAAAAATAACTTTAAGTTCATTGTTATCATACTCAATCGAATCAGGTTTTGGACTCACGTGTTTTAGAGACTTCTCTGGGTTCTTAAACAGACTTTCCCTTTTATGATTTGACATTAATATCGTAGAATCCATTTAAGTGAATAAGAACAATTTGGATGACTAACCTTCTTAACAATAAATTTCTTTGAAGATGAATCATTTGAAACACTTTTCTCCGTCTTAGATCGCAGTAGATTTTTAAAAATAGTAATGGGTTTAGAATCACAAGATTTAGGTATCACCTTAACTTTCTTATCAATCCTATCAGCACATTGAAAAATAGGTTTTACACTTTTATTATCTATGTGCTTTGTGTGTGCATTTGGAAAAACATGCTTATGTATATTGGTTCGTCTAAGTAGATCTAGATTCTATTTCAAGCTCTTAATTTTAAGGCATAAGTCTTCCATAGAAACTAAGACTTCACCTTCCCTAAAAGCATAAGTAGATTCTACCTTAGGA
Organism: Rutidosis leptorrhynchoides; assembly: GCF_046630445.1. Lineage (NCBI taxonomy): Eukaryota > Viridiplantae > Streptophyta > Magnoliopsida > Asterales > Asteraceae > Rutidosis > Rutidosis leptorrhynchoides. The sequence continues at coordinate 144,108,288 of NC_092340.1, forward strand.
AGTGGAGGCAATTTATCATACATTTTAAGCATTTGTTTTGAAGATTTACATCTAAGTTGCAATTCAATATTTTCTTTCTCAAGTTTATCAACTAGATGTTTCAAATATGTCTCATTAGGTTTTTCTTCATGTTGGTCACAAGGTTCAACCTTAGGTTCTACCTTTTGATCTAAAGCCTTGTGATCTAGTGATTTTGAATTAGCAAGTTTTAACTTCTTTTCCATTTTGTCAAATTTAGTTAGAAACTTGTTGGTTAATTCATTCAATTCATGTGCTAGATCCTCACCGATATGAACTTTTGGTACAGGACATGCAGTTAAGGTTGGTAGAAATGGTTTCGATTCAATAGAAGGTTGGTCAAACACTTCATCTATTGTATAACTAGATCTAGGTTTGCCAAACACTTCATTTTTAAGCATCAGAATGTACTTTTCTAACATGAGAGTGGGAATGTAAACCAATATACATTTAGTCACATAATCAGCATACTGCATACTGCATAATCTATTCTTGTTCAAATAGTTCTTGTAAGAAACTAGGAATTTTTTTTTCCCATTTTAGCATTAATCTTTTCATACATCAAGCTAATTTGAGCATATTTCATGGATGAACGTTTAGCAATTATTTCATCAATTTCAGCATCAGAAGTATGAACAAAATTCTTTAGTAAACTAGCTTGAATGTAATCACAATTGTATAAACAAGGAGTGAATTTAATAATACCATCCAATGTCTTGGGATCTTCATAAACAACACCCCACTTTTCACCATGAATAGTTTTCGGTCTATTCATAAAGATGGTTTGCTTTGAAATATTCATTTCAATTATAGCTTTTGATTGCTCAGTCTTATAAGGTTTATCTTCATATTTTCCAAGTTGAGCTTTCATTTGAAGTACATCTTTATTGATAGTGTGATTTGCGATCTCTTTTTGAGTAAGGTGTTTTCCAATTCAATGATTTTCTTGTTTAAATTGGAAATCATGGGTTCATGTTGTTCTCTCAGATTATATAAATCCTTTTCAAGGACTTGAACTTTTTTCGCAAGACATTCGGATTTTATTCAACAATCCGTTCTTTCAATCTTAATCAGAAGAATTATTTTCTTCAATTCTCCCAACTCAGTATCTACTGTACTGAGTTGTATTCTCTAAGGATTCACTTCCGATTGTGATAATGATGAAGATTTATTCTAATTTAGTTTGATTTTATCTTTTAAAAACTTTGTTTTCAGTTTTTAAATCTTTTACTTCTTTTGTGATTGAGACTAATTTCTTCATCAGCGTGTTTTGCATGTTTACAAAATCAGGTAAAATTTCAGTGAATTATACCTCTTCATCATCAGATGTAGAATCAGAATTCTACTTTGCTTCCTTTGCTTTGATAAGCTTGGTCACCTTGCATACATTGGCATGTTCCTCTTCAGATTCTGAATTATCCATCAAATTGAACTAAGAATCATCAACAGGTTTCAACTCTCCCCAAGTCTCCATAACCTTAGCCATCAACATCTTCTTTTTGTAGTAAGTTGCATCCTTCTTCTTTGGAATTTTTTATTCACGGGAATACTGACCGACTTTAACACAATTAAAGCAGATGGAGTCTTCCTTCTTAGAATCTTCAATTTGTTGTGGTTGAGGCTTTGAGAATTTAGGTTTCTTGTAGTAAGAGAAGGAAGAAGAATTCTTGCATTGATTACTTGATTTCCCTTTGAACTTGTATTTGTTCAAGACTTTGGTCAACATTGCAGCCATTTTAACTAATTCAAGATGAGAGTCATCCACATCTGAAAGATGTGGATCTTTTGAATTAGTGGAATATTCAACAATCAATTTCTTTCATAACCTTTTGGAAGTGGTGTAAGATTGACTCTTCTTCTTAGTAATGAGAGCAAGTGGATCACTCAGAGTTGACTCTTTCCTTTCAGCTAGAAGTTTAGACACAGCTGGCTGGTAATGCATAAGGACACCGATAAGCTCATGAATGTTCAGTTTATCAATCTCCTTGGTAGATTGAATGATGGTTCCATATAGAGACAAATCAGTGTTGAGCTTTTTCGGAAGCATCATGTTGATCTCAACATTCACCTTAGTGATCTTACATTTCTTTAATTCATTCAGAACATTGTTGAAACGTCTATAGGTGTCTCTGAGAAGTGCATCAGGTTCTTGCTTAAAATCTTCATAAAGACCAAGTGCCTTATTCAGTTTGGTAACATTAGTCATGTCATATCCTTCTTGTTGTCTTTTAATTTCATACCATATATCCTTTGCAGATGTATTGCTGTCAACATACTCAAATAGTTCACATGGGATAGCTTGCATGATGATGTTCTTTGCCTCAATATCACCCTAAGCACGCTCACATTTCTCACCGGAAAGCTGATACACTGGTATTAGATCACCAGTTTCTGGATGTACCTCATTAACTGGTCTATCTTTCAATGAAGCCCAGATGTATTTAGCCTTTTCACCCTTGTAGTCGATGTGTTGAGTGATACGTTGCAGCCACTTATAATATTTTCCATAAAAAAGAACATGATGTTTGGAATCGGATCCAATAATCAAGGTATACATTTTGACAAATTCAGACAATACAAATGTCAAGGTAGATTCGTACAGTAACAATATTCATGAGAAATATCACATTCTCACAGTAAAAAGTTTTTACTTGTAGATTCGTACAGAGATTCAGATGTTGTTAGATTATGACATTATCTCTGTTCAATATCAGAAGATTCGTACACTGATTTGTACAGTGTAAGAATCGCATAATGATTCACACAATGAAACACCTAACACTGATTTGTACAGTGTTAAGGTAAACTGAGATTCTCTCAGTTTGTCAGATTCGAATAATGTGAGATTCTCACATATATGATTCAAATAAAAATCATAAACTTTGACATTTGGATGTGTAACACCTGTTGTGAGATTCGGTAACCTTTCTGCAAAAGAAAACAAGTTAGTAACAAGTGAAAAACAAACATCCGAATTGTGTGAGAATCTGTTGTCAGGATCTGCGTGCGAATTTCAACTATAGCAATTGAAATGAGTGAATATGAGACTGTATTCATGAGAATTGTACATAAATACTCTGGAATCACTTGAAAGAGCTTCGTATCACTTGAGTGAATGTCACTGAATCAAATACACACCTCAAACAGCAACACATTAGCTGAATTTACCAGTTAAAGCAGATTCGCACAAGCAGTTATGCGTGCGAATGTTGATCAAAAACTTAACTTAAGTTCAATTATTGAAATTAATCCGTTAAAAAGATGCGTAGACACTAAACGAGCAACATAGAATCCATAATGCTTCAAAATATCAAAGAGTCAAGCGTGAATTGTGCGAATATGAGAGTTTTAGCAACGAACTCGAAGAAATTGATTGATTCTTCATAATTGTTGAAACTATGCTATTTTGTTGATTGAATTACTTTCTATCAAGTATATTACACCTTCACTGAACTTTATAAGAAATTCTGAACGTCAGAATTGTGAATCTGATTCAAAGTGAGTGAATGCAATCAAAATTTGAATCTTCGAAATCTGGATCGATCTAGTGATAGAGAATCACTTCATGGATGCTTTGATACCAAATGATAGCTCAGATTATGATTGGATAACAAAGAATTAAGTGAAATAATGAGATTCAAATAGAAAGCAACAGATTCATACATAAAGAAAATGAAAAGTATTCATATTCCACAGCTTCTTAAACTTGTTAAAGTACAATGGCTATCTAATTAGGACTACTTAGGTTCTATATATAGCCCTCGTCTATAGAACCTTCTATTAAGGCTTATTCACATTAACACTACTAACTTTGGGGTCCCAAGACGAGGCACAAGGATCCAAGTAATATTGTTAATTGAAGCATTATACTCATCGGTCATAGCGATATGCCAATTAGGTTCATTAAGTGCATGGGTATAATTTTTAGGTATAAGTGAGATAGTAGATACATGTAGGTTTCGGAGGTTGGCGGGTTTAGAGATGCTCTCCCGATGGTGTGTGATCATAGGATGAGTGGAGGTAGTGTTTATGAGAATGGGAGCGGGTTCCGGTGGGGAATTGATTGGTGGAGATGTGACTACGAGTGATGTAGTGTTAGGAGAGGGAGTATCTGTAGTGACCCGAACTTTTTCATGATTATATATTAAATGAAAACTATATTTGCATGATTAAATATTTCCAACATGTTAAGCAATCAAACTTGTTAAGACTTGATTAATTGAAATAGGTTTCATATAGACAATTGATCACCCAAGTTGACCGGTGATTCACGAACGTTAAAACTTGTGAAAACTATATGATGACATATATATGATTATATATATAGTTAACATGATATTATTATAAGTAAGTATCTCATTAGGTATTTTAACAATGAGTTATATACATAAAATTTAGTTTATTGAATTAAGAAACTCAAAACGATATATATAACGATTATCATTATAACAACGTCTTACTAAATACATATGAATCATATTAAGATATTGATACACTATGTTTAATCATGATAAATGATAAGTAAACATGTCATTAAGTGTATTAACAATGAACTACATATGTAAAAACAAGACTACTAACTTAATGATTTCGAAACGAGACATATATGTAACGATTATCGTTGTAACAACCTTTAACTATATATATATCATACTAAGATATATTAATATATCATAATATCATGATAATGTAATAATTTAACATCTCTTTTGATATAATAAACAATGAGTTAACAACATTTAACAAGATCGTTAACCTAAAGGTTTCAAAACAACATTTACATGTAACGACTAACGATGACTTAACGACTCAGTTAAAATGTATATACATGTAGTGTTTTAATATGTATTCATACACTTTTAAAAGACTTCAAGACACTTATCAAGATACTTCTACTTAACAAAAATGCTTACAATTACATTCTCATTCATTTTCATCTAAAATTCTACTCGTATACACACGTATTTGTACTTGTACAATACGCAGATTCTAGATGTATTTACTATTCATCTATACCAATAAAAATCTGCTCCTTAGCAGCCTTAAATTATTAATCAACTTGTGGAACCAACCATTTTGGCAACTTGCTAGAATTATTACACTAAAAATCAAAATACAACTTGCTTATATGATCACCCTCATTCACGTTTTTTTTCACACACACACACACAATTTCATTTTGCAACTTTCTTTCATCCATTTGATCTCTCTCTTGTTCTATAATGATGTTCTAAGAGTTCTCCAGCATATTCAACAAAGTCTTCATCAATCTAGCTCCTAAAACCAACCTTTGATCAACCTACAAAACAACTACTCAAGAACACACCAAAAACACTTTCAAGTTTACTACCTTACTTCCAATCTTGCAAATCCATCTCAAGTGATCATCCAACCTCAAGAAATCTTTGTTATTTATAGTAGGTTATCTTTCTAATTCAAGGTAATACTCATATTCAAACTTTGGTTCAATTTCTATAACTATAACAATCTTATTTCGAGTGATGATCTTACTTGAACTTGTTTTCATGTCATGATTCTGCTTCAAGAACTTTCAAGTCATCCAAGGATCCTTTGAAGCTAGATCCATTTGTCTCTTTTCCAGTAGGTTTATTCACAAAGTTTGATTGCTTAACATGTTGGAAACATTTAATCATGTAAATATAGTTTTCATTAAACATATAATCATAGAAAGGTTCGGAAAAGTTCGGGTCACTACAGTACCTACCCGTTAAATAAATTTCGTCCCGAAATTTTAAGCTATTGGAGGTGTTGGCTCATCTTCTGGAAATAAGTGCGGGTACTTCTTCTTCATCTGATCTTCTCATTCCCAGGTGAACTCGGGTCCTCTACAAGCATTCTATCGAACCTTAACAATCGGTATCTTGTTTTTTTTAAGTCTCTTAACCTCGCGATCCATTATTTCAATGGGTTCTTCAATGAATTGAAGTTTTTCATTGATTTGGATTTCGTCCCACGAAATAGTGAGATCTTCTTTAGCAAATCATTTCTTCAAATTCGAGACGTGGAAAGTGTTATGTACAGCCGCGAGTTGTTGAGGTAACTCAAGTCAGTAAGCTACTGGTCCGACACGATCAATAATCTTGAATGGTCCAATATACCTTGGATTTAATTTCCCTCGTTTACTAAATCGAACAACACCTTTCCAAGGTGCAACCTTAAGCATGACCATCTCTCCAATTTCAAATTCTATATCTTTTCTTTTAATGTCGGCGTATGTAGTGACCCGAACTTTTCCATGTTTATATATATTAATTGAGATTGATATTTACATGATTAAATGTTTCAAACATGTTAAGCAATCAAACTTGTTAAGACTTGATTAATTGAAATATGTTTCATATAGACAATTGACCATCCAAGTTGACCGGTGATTCACGAACGTTAAAACTTGTAAAAACTATATGATGACATATATATGGATATATATATAGTTAACATGATACTATGATAAGTAAACATATCATTAAGTATATTAACAATGAACTACATATGTAAAAACAAGACTACTAACTTAATGATTTTTAAACGAGACATATATGTAACGATTATCGTTGTAAAGACATTTAATGTATATATATCATATTAAGAGATATTCATACATGATAATATCATGATAATATAATAATTTAAAATCTCATTTTATATTATAAACATTGGGTTAACAACATTTAACAAGATCGTTAACCTAAAGGTTTCAAAACAACACTTACATGTAACGACTAACGATGACTTAACGACTCAGTTAAAATGTGTATACTTGTAGTGTTTTAATATGTATTTATACACTTTTGAAAGACTTCAATACACTTATCAAAATACTTCTACTTAACAAAAATACTTACAATTACATCCTCGTTCAGTTTCATCAACAATTCTACTCGTACGCACCCGTATTCGTACTCGTACAATACACAGCTTTTAGATGTATGCAGTATTGGTATATACACTCCAATGATCAGCTCTTAGCAGCCCATGTGAGTCACCTAACACATTTGGGAACCATCATTTGGCAACTAGCATGAAATATCTCATAAAATTACAAAAATATGAGTAATCATTTATGACTTATTTACATGAAAACAAAATTACATATACTTTATATCTAATCCATACACCAACGACCAAAAACACCTACAAACACTTTCATTCTTCAATTTTCTTCATCTAATTGATCTCTCTCAAGTTCTATCTTCAAGTTCTAAGTGTTCTTCATAAATTCTACAAGTTCTAGTTACATAAAATCAAGAATACTTTCAAGTTTGCTAGCTCACTTCCAATCTTGTAAGGTGATCATCCAACCTCAAGAAATCTTTGTTTCTTACAGTAGGTTATCATTCTAATACAAGGTAATAATCATATTCAAACTTTGGTTCAATTTCTATAACTATAACAATCTTATTTCAAGTGATGATCTTACTTGAACTTGTTTTCGTGTCATGATTCTGCTTCAAGAACTTCGAGCCATCCAAGGATCTGTTGAAGCTAGATCCATTTTTCTCTTTTCCAGTAGGTTTATCCAAGGAACTTAAGATAGTAATGATATTCATAACATCATTCGATTCATACATATAAAGCTATCTTATTCGAAGGTTTAAACTTGTAATCACTAGAACATAGTTTAATTAATTCTAAACTTGTTCGCAAACAAAAGTTAATCCTTCTAACTTGACTTTTAAAATCAACTAAACACATGTTCTATATCTATATGATATGCTAACTTAATGATTTAAAACCTGGAAACACGAAAAACACCGTAAAACCGGATTTACGCCGTCGTAGTAACACCGCGGGCTGTTTTGGGTTAGTTAATTAAAAACTATGATAAACTTTGATTTAAAAGTTGTTATTCTGAGAAAATGATTTTTATTATGAACATGAAACTATATCCAAAAATTATGTTTAAACTCAAAGTGGAAGTATGTTTTCTAAAATGGTCATCTAGACGTCGTTTTTTCGACTTAAATGACTACCTTTACAAAAACAACTTGTAACTTATTTTTCCGACTATAAACCTTTACTTTTTCTGTTTAGATTCATAAAATAGAGTTCAATATGAAACCATAGCAATTTGATTCACTCAAAACGGATTTAAAATGAAGAAGTTATGGGTAAAACAAGAATGGATAATTTTTCTCATTTTAGCTACGTGAAAATTGGTAACAAATCTATTCCAACCATAACTTAATCAACTTGTATTGTATATTATGTAATCTTGAGATACCATAGACAAGTATACAATGTTTCGACCTATCATGTCGATACATCTATATATATTTCGGAACAACCATAGACACTCTATATGTGAATGTTGGAGTTAGCTATACAGGGTTGAGGTTGATTCCAAAATATATATAGTTTGAGTTGTGATCAATACTGAGATACGTATACACTGGGTCGTGGATTGATTCAAGATAATATTTATCGATTTATTTTTGTACATCTAACTGTGGACAACTAGTTGTAGGCTACTAACGAGGACAGCTGACTTAATAAACTTAAAACATCAAAATATATTAAAAGTGTTGTAAATATATTTTGAACATACTTTGATATATATGTATATATTGTTATAGGTTCGTGAATCAACCAGTGGCCAAGTCTTACTTCCCGACGAAGTAAATATCTGTGAAAGTGAGTTATAGTCCCACTTTTAAAATCTAATATTTTGGGATGAGAATACATGCAGGTTTTATAAATGATTTACAAAATAGACACAAGTACGTGAAACTACATTCTATGGTTGAATTATTGAAATCGAATATGCCCTTTTTATTAAGTCTGGTAATCTAGGAATTAGGGAACAGACACCCTAATTGACGCGAATCCTAAAGATAGATCTATTGGGCCTAACAAACCTCATCCAAAGTACCGGATGCTTTAGTACTTCGAAATTTATATCATATCCGAAGGGTGTCCCGGAATGATGGGGATATTCTTATATATGCATCTTGTTAATGTCGGTTACCAGGTGTTCACCATATGAATAATTTTTATCTCTATGTATGGGATGTGTATTGAAATATGAAATCTTGTGGTCTATTGTTACGATTTGATATATATAGGTTAAACCTATAACTTACCAATATTTTTGTTGACGTTTAAAGCATGTTTATTCTCAGGTGAATACTAAGAGCTTCCGCTGTTGCATACTAAAATAAGGACAAGATTTGGAGTCCATGTTTGTATGATATTGTGTAAAAACTGCATTCAAGAAACTGATTTCGATGTAACATATTTGTATTGTAAACCATTATGTAATGGTCGTGTGTAAACAGGATATTTTAGATTATCATTATTTGATAATCTACGTAAAGCTTTTTAAACCTTTATTTATGAAATAAAGGTTATGGTTTGTTTTAAAAATGAATGCAGTCTTTGAAAAACATCTCATATAGAGGTCAAAACCTCGCAACGAAATCAATTAATATGGAACGTTTTTAATCAATAAGAACGGGACATTTCAGTTGGTATCCGAACGTTGGTCTTCGAGAACCAGAATTTTGCATTAGTGTGTCTTATCGAGTTTGTTAGGATGCATTAGTGAGTCTGGACTTCGACCGTGTTTACTTGAAAAATGATTGCTTAACAAATTTTGTTGGAAACTATATATTTTTAACATGTGAATATTATGTGATATATTAATCTCTTAACGCGTTTGATATTATGTGATAGATGTCTACCTCTAGAACAATTCCCATTGACTCACCTAATAATAATGAAGAGTCAAATGTAAATTGGAATGATTCGTGGACTGATTCACAAGTTCCCGAAGAGGAACCGGAAGAAGAATCGGAACCAGAGGAAAGAATCGGAACCGGATGAAGAAATAGAACCGGTGGGGGAAATAATAAAACGGTTAAGTAAAAGAAAATCCTCAACCAACCGACCAAGGTTAATTATGGTCAATGGTGTTTCCGCCAAGGAAGCAAAATATTGGGAGGATTACCAATTCTCCGATGAATCGGATTCCGACGAGAATTCCGATGATGTTATAGAAATTACCCCAACTGAATTTAAAAAGGCAAAAGAAAATAATAAGGGAAAGGGCATAAAAATAGAGAAATCTAATTCTAACCCCAATGAACTTTATATGTATCGTCAACCCCCGAAGTCCTTAAGTTGTAACAATGACCCGGGAACCTCTAAACCACCAGGTTTTTCTAAACCAATGTGGAAAACGACGGCTCGTATTAGGGGAACATCATATATCCCTAGAAACTTGGCAAAACGAACCAAAACCGAAGAAGAAACAAGCGAGTCGGAATAAGATAGTTGTATTCGTGTGGTGTAATATACGTAATATAGTGTGCTTATGCTTTATGATATATGTAAAAAATTGCTTGTATTAATAAGTATTTTTTTTATGAATCTAACTCTTGTCTATTTTACAGTATAAAAACACAAAATGGATAGACAACCCAATATTTTAAGAGACCTACCCAGAGACATGATTGATGAAATCTTGTCTAGAGTCGGTCAGAATTCTTCGGCACAACTATTTAAGGCGAGATCAGTTTGTAAGACATTCGAAGAACGTTCCAAGAATGCCTTGGTTTATAAAAGGCTTTCGTTCGAAAGATGGGGGATATCACATTGGGAAATCCATAAGTTACGATGTGTTTACTTTGACGCATATATTGCGGGGAACCCAAATGCTATTTTACGCAATGGGTTAAGAAATTATTTTGACTCAATATATCCGAATATTGGACTTCGTGATTTAGAAAAAGCGGCTAACATGCAACATAAAGAAGCATGTTATGCTTACGGATTAGTAATGTTCGCTTCTCACCAAAGTGAGAACAAGAACATCGGGCTACAACTATTAAACAAAACGTTCCCACAAGTGACGGAGTCGGTAATTGGGGTAAGAAATGAGGTTTTTAGATTGTTACGGGACTGTTGGACATTACGTAACCCTCGTCCCTTTGACGACGTTACAACACGCTGTCTTATCAACGGCCATAACGGTTATGTTCCACAAGACCAAGGATGGGAAGTAATCCTAGTAAAACCAGAATGCATGACTTGTTTCTGGACATATGAATTACGTGTCTTAATTGCCTTTGCTGAACGACTTGTGTACTAGCTAGAATTATCTTCACAACCATCTTGTATCAAATTTATTGTGTGCTATATTTCATGCTATATGTAAAATAAGCGGTATTGTAAGTTTGTAAAATATTGTGTAAAAGTTTGAACGCGAAATATTATTATAATCAGTTTTTCATATAGAATTGTAGTAGTTGAATTGTATATTAGCTACTAAGTATGAACTTAACGGGTAGGTACTACCCGAATTTAAACTTATAAAACGCTAATATGAAGAAAAAGCTTTTATAAATGAGTTCATATTATGCTACGAAATACTATTAACTACTCTTAATATTCTGTATGATTAACTTGTTCCATTTGACTATTTTGAAGGAAATGGCACCGACTACTCGACACACCGTGAATATGAATGAAGAGGAATTCCGTACTTTTCTAGCTTCAAACATAGCCGCAGTACAGGCTGCGCTACATACCAACAATAACCTTGGATCTAGCAGTACAGGAAATCGTGTAGGATGCACCTACAAAGAATTCACTGCCTGCAAACCTTTGGAATTTGATGGAACCGAAGGACCGATCGGATTGAAACGGTGGACCGAGAAGGTCGAATCGGTGTTTGCCATAAGTAAGTATACTGAAGAGGACAAAGTGAAGTACGCTATGCATACCTTCACAGGTTCTGCGTTAACATGGTGGAATACCTATCTAGAGCAAGTGGGACAAGACGATGCGTACGCACTACCGTGGTCAGCATTCAAGCACTTGATGAACGAGAAGTACCGTCCCAGAACCGAGGTCAATAAGCTCAAGACAGAACTTAGAGGGTTACGAACCCAAGGATTTGATATTACCACGTACGAAAGAAGATTCACAGAATTGTGCCTATTGTGTTCGGGAGCATTCGAAGATGAGGAAGTGAAGATCGACGCGTTTGTGAAAGGATTACCGGAAAGAATCCAAGAAGATATAAGTTCACACGAGCCCGCCTCCATACAACAGGCATGTAGAATGGCTCACAAACTAGTGAACCAGATTGAAGAAAGAATTAAAGAACAGACTGCTGAAGAGGCCAATGTGAAGCAAGTCAAAAGAAAGTGGGAGGAAAACAGTGATAAGAATCACCAATACAACAACAACAGCAATTACAACAATAATCGCAACAATTATCCCAACAATCGCAACATCAATCGCAATTACAACAAACGGCCCAACAACAATAACAATAACAATAACAACAGCAACTACAACAATCATCCCAATAACAATAATAACTGCAACAACAACAACAATCAGAAGCAGCTATGCCAAAGGTGTGAAAAGTATCACTCGGGGTTCTGCACCAAATTTTGCAACAAATGTAAAAGAAATGGTCATAGCGCGGCGAAGTGTGAGGTCTACGGACCAGGGGTTAATAGAACGAAAGGAACAAATGGTGTCGGAACGAGTAATGGTGGAGCAAGTAGTGTCGGAGCAAGTTATGCCAATGTAGTTTGTTATAAATGTGGAAAACCGGGCCACATTATTAGAAATTGCCCGAACCAGGAGAACACGAATGGACAAGGCCGCGGAAGAGTTTTCAATATTAATGCGGCAGAGGCACAGGAAGACCCGGAGCTTGTTACGGGTACGTTTCTTATTGACAATAAATCTGCTTACGTTTTATTTGATTCGGGTGCGGATAGAAGCTATATGAGTAGAGATTTTTTTGCTAAATTAAGTTGTCCATTGACGCCTTTGGATAGTAAATTTTTACTCGAATTAGCAAATGGTAAATTAATTTCAGCAGATAATATATGTCGGAATCGAGAAATTAAACTGGTTAGCGAAACATTTAAGATTGATTTGATACCAGTAGAGTTAGGGAGTTTTGATGTGATAATCGGTATGGACTGGTTGAAAGAAGTGAAAGCAGAGATCGTTTGTTATAAAAATGCAATTCGCATCATACGAGAAAAAGGAAAACCCTTAATGGTGTACGAAGAAAAGGGCAACACGAAGCTACATCTTATTAGTAATTTGAAGGCACAAAAACTAATAAGAAAAGGTTGCTATGCTGTTCTAGCACACGTCGAGAAAGTACAAACTGAAGAAAAGAGCATCAATGATGTTCCCATTGCAAAAGAATTTCCCGATGTATTTTCGAAAGAATTACCGGGATTACCCCCACATCGATCCGTTGAATTTCAAATAGATCTTGTACCAGAAGCTGCACCAATAGCTCGTGCTCCTGACAGACTCGCACCCAGCAAGATGAAAGAACTGCAAAGCCAATTACAAGAACTTTTAGAGCATGGTTTCATTCGACCAAGCACATCACCATGGGGAGCTCCTGTTTTATTTGTCAAGAAGAAAGATGGTACATTTAGGTTGTGTATTGACTACAGAGAGTTGAACAAACTTACCATCAAAAACCGTTATCCACTGCCGAGAATTGATGACTTATTTGATCAACTACAAGGCTCGTCGGTTTATTCGAAGATCGATTTACGTTCTGGATATCATCAAATGCGAGTAAAGGAGGATTATATTCCAAAAACTGCTTTTAGGACGCGTTATGGTCATTACGAGTTTATGGTTATGCCGTTTGGATTGACTAACGCACCAGCTGTGTTCATGGACCTCATGAACCGAGTGTGTGGGCCATATCTTGACAAGTTTGTCATTGTTTTCATCGATGACATACTTATTTACTCAAAGAATGATCAAGAGCACGAAGAACATTTGAGAAAGTGCTAGAAGTATTGAGGAAAGAAAAACTGTACGCTAAGTTTTCAAAGTGTGCATTTTGGTTGGAAGAAGTTCAATTCCTCAGTCACATAGTGAACAAAAAAGGTATTAAGGTGGATCCGGCAAAGATAGAAACTATTGAAAAGTGGGAAACCCCGAAAACTCCGAAACACATACGCCAGTTTTTAGGACTAGCTGGTTACTACAGAAGGTTCATCCAAGACTTTTCCAGAATAGCAAAACCCTTGACTGCATTAACGCATAAAGGGAAGAAATTTGAATGGAATGATGAACAAGAGAAAGCGTTTCAGTTATTGAAGAAAATGCTAACTACGGCACCTATATTGTCATTGCCTGAAGGGAATGATGATTTTGTGATTTATTGTGACGCATCAAAGCAAGGTCTCGGTTGTGTATTAATGCAACGAACGAAGGTGATTGCTTATGCGTCTAGACAATTGAAGATTCACGAACAAAATTATACGACGCATGATTTGGAATTAGGCGCGGTTGTTTTTGCATTAAAGACTTAGAGGCACTACTTATATGGGGTCAAAAGTATTATATATACCGACCACAAAAGTCTTCAACACATATTTAATCAGAAACAACTGAATATGAGGCAGCGTAGGTGGATTGAATTATTGAATGATTACAACTTTGAGATTCGTTACCACCCGGGGAAGGCAAATGTGGTAGCCGATGCCTTGAGCAGGAAGGACAGAGAACCCATTCGAGTAAAATCTATGAATATAATGATTCATAATAACCTTACTACTCAAATAAAGGAGGCGCAACAAGGAGTTTTAAAAGAGGGAAATTTAAAGGATGAAATACCCAAAGGATCGGAGAAGCATCTTAATATTCGGGAAGACGGAACCCGGTATAGGGCTGAAAGGATTTGGGTACCAAAATTTGGAGATATGAGAGAAATGGTACTTAGAGAAGCTCATATAACCAGATACTCAATACATCCTGAAACGGGGAAGATGTACAAGGATCTCAAGAAACATTTTTGGTGGCCGGGTATGAAAGCCGATGATGCTAAATACGTAGGAGAATGTTTGACGTGTTCTAAGGTCAAAGCTTAACATCAGAAACCATCAGGTCTACTACAACAACCTGAAATCCCGGAATGGAAATGGGAAAACATTACCATGGATTTCATTACTAAATTGCCAAGGACTGCAAGTGGTTATGATACTATTTGGGTAATAGTTGATCGTCTCACCAAGTCAGCACACTTCCTGCCAATAAGAGAAGATGACAAGATGGAGAAGTTAACACGACTTTATTTGAAGGAAGTCGTCTCCAGACATGGAATACCAATCTCTATTATCTCTGATAGGGATGGCAGATTTATTTCAAGATTCTGGCAGACATTACAGCAAGCATTGGGAACTCGTCTAGACATGAGTACTGCCTATCATCCACAAACTGATGGGCAGAGCGAAAGGACGATACAAACACTTGAAGACATGCTACGAGCTTGTGTTATTGATTTCGAAAACAGTTGGGATCGACATCTACCGTTAGCAGAATTTTCCTACAACAACAGCTACCATTCAAGCATTGAGATGGCACCGTTTGAAGCACTTTATGGTAGAAAGTGCAGGTCTCTGATTTGTTGGAGTGAAGTGGGGGATAGACAGATTACGGGTCCGGAGATTATACAAGAAACTACCGAGAAGATCATCCAAATTCAACAACGGTTGAAAACAACCCAAAGTCGACAAAAGAGCTACGCTGACATTAAAAGAAAAGATATAGAATTTGAAATTGGAGAGATGGTCATGCTTAAAGTTTCACCTTGTAAAGGCGTTGTTCGATTTGGTAAACGAGGGAAATTAAATCCAAGGTATATTGGACCATTCAAGATTATTGATCGTGTCGGACCAGTAGCTTACCGACTTGAGTTACCTCAAAAACTCGCGGCTGTACATAACACTTTCCACGTCTCGAATTTGAAGAAATGTTTTGCTAAAGAAGATCTCACTATTCTGTTAGATGAAATCCAAATCAACGAAAAACTTCAATTCATCGAAGAACCCGTCGAAATAATGGATCGTGAGGTTAAAAGACTTAAGCAAAACAAGATACCAATTGTTAAGGTTCGATGGAATGCTCGTAGAGGACCCGAGTTCACCTGGGAGTGTGAAGATCAGATGAAGAAGAAATACCCGCATCTATTTCCAGAAGATTCGTTAACACCTTCAACAGCTTAAAATTTCGGGACGAAATTTATTTAACGGGTAGGTACTGTAGTGACCCGAACTTTTCCATGTTTATATATATTAATTGAGATTTATATTTACATGATTAAATGTTTCAAACATATTAAGCAATCAAACTTGTTAAGACTTGATTAATTGAAATATGTTTCATATAGACAATTGACCACCCAAGTTGACCGGTGATTCACGAACGTTAAAACTTGTAAAAACTATATGATGACATATATATGGATATATATATAGTTAACATGATACTATTATAAGTAAACATATCATTAAGTATATTAACAATGAACTACATATGTAAAAACAAGACTACTAACTTAATGATTTTTAAACGAGACATATATGTAACGATTATCGTTGTAAAGACATTTAATGTATAAATATCATATTAAGAGATATTCATACATGATAATATCATGATAATATAATAATTTAAAATCTCATTTGATATTATAAACATTGGGTTAACAACATTTAACAAGATCGTTAACCTAAAGGTTTCAAAACAACACTTACATGTAACGACTAACGATGACTTAACGACTCAGTTAAAATGTATATACATGTAGTGTTTTAATATGTATTTATACACTTTTGAAAGACTTAAATACACTTATCAAAATACTTCTACTTAACAAAAATACTTACAATTACATCCTCGTTCAGTTTCATCAACAATTCTACTCGTACGCACCCGTATTCGTACTCGTACAATACACAGCTTTTAGATGTATGCAGTATTGGTATATACACTCCAATGATCAGCTCTTAGCAGCCCATGTGAGTCACCTAACACATTTGGGAACCATCATTTGGCAACTAGCATGAAATATCTCATAAAATTACAAAAATATGAGTAATCATTTATGACTTATTTACATGAAAACAAAATTACATATACTTTATATCTAATCCATACACCAACGACCAAAAACACCTACAAACACTTTCATTCTTCAATTTTCTTCATCTAATTGATCTCTCTCAAGTTCTATCTTCAAGTTCTAAGTGTTCTTCATAAATTCTACAAGTTCTAGTTACATAAAATCAAGAATACTTTCAAGTTTGCTAGCTCACTTCCAATCTTGTAAGGTGATCATACAACCTCAAGAAATCTTTGTTTCTTACAGTAGGTTATCATTCTAATACAAGGTAATAATCATATTCAAACTTTGGTTCAATTTCTATAACTATAACAATCTTATTTCAAGTGATGATCTTACTTGAACTTGTTTTCGTGTCATGATTCTGCTTCAAGAACTTCGAGCCATCCAAGGATCTGTTGAAGCTAGATCTATTTTTCTCTTTTCCAGTAGGTTTATCCAAGGAACTTAAGATAGTAATGATATTCATAACATCATTCGATTCATACATATAAAGCTATCTTATTCGAAGGTTTAAACTTGTAATCACTAGAACATAGTTTAATTAATTCTAAACTTGTTCGCAAACAAAAGTTAATCCTTCTAACTTGACTTTTAAAATCAACTAAACACATGTTCTATATCTATATGATATGCTAACTTAATGATTTAAAACCCTGGAAACACGAAAAACACCGTAAAACCGGATTTACGCCGTCGTAGTAACACCGCGGGCTGTTTTGGGTTAGTTAATTAAAAACTATGATAAACTTTGATTTAAAAGTTGTTATTCTGAGAAAATGATTTTTATTATGAACATGAAACTATATCCAAAAATTATGGTTAAACTCAAAGTGAAAGTATGTTTTCTAAAATGGTCATCTAGACGTCGTTCTTTCGACTGAAATGACTACCTTTACAAAAACAACTTGTAACTTATTTTTCCGACTATAAACCTTTACTTTTTCTGTTTAGATTCATAAAATAGAGTTCAATATGAAACCATAGCAATTTGATTCACTCAAAACGGATTTAAAATGAAGAAGTTATGGGTAAAACAAGAATGGATAATTTTTCTCATTTTAGCTACGTGAAAATTGGTAACAAATCTATTCTAACCATAACTTAATCAACTTGTATTGTATATTATGTAATCTTGAGATACCATAGACAAGTATACAATGTTTCGACCTATCATGTCGACACATCTATATATATTTCGGAACAACCATAGACACTCTATATGTGAATGTTGGAGTTAGCTATACAGGGTTGAGGTTGATTCCAAAATATATATAGTTTGAGTTGTGATCAATACTGAGATACGTATACACTGGGTCGTGGATTGATTCAAGATAATATTTATCTATTTATTTCTGTACATCTAACTGTGGACAACTAGTTGTAGGCTACTAACGAGGACAGCTGACTTAATACACTTAAAACATCAAAATATATTAAAAGTGTTGTAAATATTTTTTGAACATACTTTGATATATATGTATATATTGTTATAGGTTCGTGAATCAACCAGTGGCCAAGTCTTACTTCCCGATGAAGTAAAAATCTGTGAAAGTGAGTTATAGTCCCACTTTTAAAATCTAATATTTTGGGATGAGAATACATGCAGGTTTTATAAATGATTTACAAAATAGACACAAGTACATGAAACTACATTCTATGGTTGAATTATCGAAATCGAATATGCCCCTTTTTATTAAGTCTGGTAATCTAAGAATTAGGGAACAGACACCCTAATTGACGCGAATCCTAAAGATAGATCTATTGGGCCTAACAAACCCCATCCAAAGTACCGGATGCTTTAGTACTTCGAAATTTATATCATATCCGAAGGGTGTCCCGGAATGATGGGGATATTCTTATATATGCATCTTGTTAATGTCGGTTACCAGGTGTTCACCATATGAATGATTTTTATCTCTATGTATGGGATGTGTATTGAAATATGAAATCTTGTGGTCTATTGTTACGATTTGATATATATAGGTTAAACCTATAACTCACCAACATTTTTGTTGACGTTTAAAGCATGTTTATTCTCAGGTGAATACTAAGAGCTTCCACTGTTGCATACTAAAATAAGGACAAGATTTGGAGTCCATGTTTGTATGATATTGTGTAAAAACTGCATTCAAGAAACTGATTTCGATGTAACATATTTGTATTGTAAACCATTATGTAATGGTCGTGTGTAAACAGGATATTTTAGATTATCATTATTTGATAATCTACGTAAAGCTTTTTAAACCTTTATTTATGAAATAAAGGTTATGGTTTGTTTTAAAAATGAATGCAGTCTTTGAAAAACGTCTCATATAGAGGTCAAAACCTCGCAACGAAATCAATTAATATGGAACGTTTTTAATCAATAAGAACGGGACATTTCAGCGTAGCTCTTTTGTCGACTTTGGGCGGTTTTCAACCGTTGTTGAATTTGGATGATCTTCTCAGTAGTTTCTTGTATTATCTCCGGACCCGTAATCTGTCTATCCCCCACTTCACTCCAACAAATCGGAGACCTGCACTTTCTACCATAAAGTGCTTCAAACGGAGCCATCTCAATGCTTGAATGGTTTGCTACTGTTGTAGGAAAATTCTGCTAACGGTAGATGTCGATCCCAACTATTTCCAAAATCAATAACACATGCTCGTAGCATGTCTTCAAGCGTTTGTATCGTCCTTTCACTCTGCCCATCAGTTTGTAGATGATAGGCAGTACTCATGTCTAGACGAGTTCCTAATGCTTGCTGTAATGTCTGCCAGAATCTTGAAATAAATCTGCCATCCCTATCAGAGATAATAGAGATTGGTATTCCATGTCTGGAGATGACTTCCTTCAAATACAGTCGTGCTAACTTCTCCATCTTGTCATCTTCTCTTATTGGCAGGAAGTGTGCTGATTTGGTGAGACGATCAACTATTACCCAAATAGTATCAAAACCACTTGCAGTCCTTGGCAATTTAGTGATGAAATCCATGGTAATGTTTTCCCATTTCTATTCCGGGATTTCGGGTTGTTGAAGTAGACCTGATGGTTTCTGATGCTCCGCTTTGACCTTAGAACACGTCAAACATTCCCCTATGTATTTAGCAACATCGGCTTTCATACTTGGCCACCAAAAATGTTTCTTGAGATCCTTGTACATCTTCCCCGTTCCAGGATGTATTGAGTATCTGGTTTTATGAGCTTCTCTAAGTACCATTTCTCTCATATCTCCAAATTTTGGTACCCAAATCCTTTCAGCCCTATACCGGGTTCCATCTTCCCGAATATTAAGATGCTTCTCCGATCCTTTGGGTATTTCATTCTTTAAATTTCCCTCTTTTAAAACTCCTTGTTGCGCCTCCTTTATTTGAGTAGTAAGGTTATTGTGAATCATTATATTCATAGATTTTACTCGAATGGGTTCTCTGTCCTTTCTACTCAAGGCGTCGGCTACCACATTTGCCTTCCCCGGGTGGTAACGAATCTCAAAGTCGTAATCATTCAACAATTCAATCCACCTACGCTACCTCATGTTCAGTTGTTTCTGATTAAATATGTGTTGAAGACTTTTGTGGTCGGTATATATAATACTTTTGACCCCATATAAGTAGTGCCTCCAAGTCTTTAATTCAAAAACAACCGCGCCTAATTCCAAATCATGCGTCGTATAATGTTGCTCGTGAATCTTCAATTGTCTAGACGCATAAGCAATTACCTTCGTTCGTTGCATTAATACACAACCGAGACCTTGCTTTGAGGCGTCACAATATATCACAAAATCATCATTCCCTTCAGGCAATGATAATATAGGTGCCGTAGTTAGCTTTTTCTTCAATAACTGAAACGCCTTCTCTTGTTCATCCTTCCATTCAAATTTCTTCCCTTTATGCGTTAATGCAGTCAAGGGTTTTGCTATTTTGGAGAAATCTTGGATGAATCTTCTGTAGTAACCAGCCAATCCTAAAAATTGACGTATATGCTTCGGAGTTTTTGGGGTTTCCCACTTTTCAACGATTTCGATCTTTGCCGGGTCCACCTGGATACCTTCTTTGTTCACTATGTGACCGAGGAATTGAACTTCTTCCAACCAAAATGCACACTTTGAAAACTTAGCGTACAGTTTTTCTTTCCTCAATACTTCTAGCACTTTTCTCAAATGTTCTTCGTGCTCTTGATCATTCTTTGAGTAAATAAGTATGTCATCGATGAAAACAATGACAAACTTGTCAAGATATGGCCCACACACTTGGTTCATAAGGTCCATGAACACAGCTGGTGCGTTAGTCAATCCAAACGGCATAACCATAAACTCGTAATGACCATAACGCGTCCTAAAAGCAGTTTTTGGAATATCATCCTCCTTTACTCGCATTTGATGATATCCAGAATGTAAATCGATCTTCGAATAAACCAACGAGCCTTGTAGTTGATCAAATAAGTCGTTAATTCTCGGTAGTGGATAACGGTTTTTGATGGTAAGTTTGTTCAACTCTCTGTAGTCAATACACAACCTAAATGTACCATCTTTCTTATTGACAAATAAAACAGGAGCTCCCCATGGTGATGTGTTTGGTCGAATGAAACCACGTTCTAATAGTTCTTGCAGTTGGCTTTGCAGTTCTTTCATCTCGCTGGGTGCGAGTCTGTAAGGAGCACGAGCTATTGGTACAGCTCCTGGTACAAGATCTATTTGAAATTCAACAGATCGATGTGGAGGTAGTCCCGGTAATTCTTTCGGAAATACATCAGGAAATTCTTTTGCGACAAAAACTTCATTGATGCTCTTTTCTTCAGTTTGTACTTTCTCGACATGTGCTAGAACAGCATAGCAACCTTTTCTTATTAGTTTTTGTGCCTTCAAATTACTAATAAGATGTAGCTTCGTGTTTCCCTTTTCTCCGTAAACCATTAAGGGTTCTCCTTCTTCTCGTATAATGCGAATTGCATTTTTATAACATACGATCTCTGCTTTCACCTTCTTCAGCCAGTCCATGCCAACTATTACATCAAAACTCCCTAACTCTACCGGTATCAAATCAATCTTAAATATTTCGCTACCCAGTTTAATTTCTCGATTTCAGCATATATAATCTGCTGAAATTAATTTACCATTTGCTAATTCGAGTAAAAATTTACTATCCAATGGCGTCAATGGACAACTTAATTTAGCACAAAAATCTCTACTCATATAGCTTCTATCCGCACCCGAATCAAATAAAACGTAAGGAAATTTATTGTCAATAAGAAACGTACCCGTAACAAGCTCCGGGTCTTCCTGTGCCTCTGCCGCATTGATATTGAAAGCTCTTCTGCGGCCTTGTCCATTCGTGTTCTCCTAGTTCGGGCAATTTCTAATAACGTGGCCCGGTTTTCCACATTTATAACAAACTACATTGGCATAACTTGCTCCGACACTACTTACTCCACCATTACTCGTTCCGACACCATTTGTTCCTTTCGTTCGGTTAACCCCTGGTCCGTAGACCTCACACTTCGCCGCGCTATGACCATTTCTTTTACACTTGTTGCAAAATTTGGTGCAGAACCTCGAGTGATACTTTTCACACCTTTGGCATAGCTGCTTCTGATTATTGTTGTTGTTGCAGTTGTTATTGTTGTTGGGATGACTGTTGTAGTTATTGTTGTTGTTGTTGTTGTTGGGCCGTTTGTTGTAGTTGCGATTGATGTTGCGATTGTTGGGATAGTTGTTTCGATTATTGTTGTAATTGTTGTTGTTGTTGTATTGGTGATTCTTATCTCCGTTTTCCTCCCACTTTCTTTTGACTTGCTTCACATTGGCCTCTTCAGCCGTCTGTTCTTTAATTCTTTCCTCAATCTGGTTCACTAGTTTGTGAGCCATTCTACATGCCTGTTGTATGGAGGCGGGCTCGTGTGAACTTACATCTTCTTGGATTCTTTCCGGTAATCCTTTCACAAACGCATCGATCTTCTCTTCCTCATCTTCGAACGCTCCCGGACACAATAGGCACAATTCTGTGAATCGTCTTTCATACGTGGTAATATCAAATCCTTGGGTTCGTAACCCTCTAAGTTCTGTCTTGAGCTTATTGACCTCGGTTCTGGGACGGTACTTCTCGTTCATCAAGTGCTTGAATGCTGACCACGGTAGTGCGTAAGCATCATCTTGTCCCACTTGCTCTAGATAGGTATTCCACCATGTTAACGCAGTACCTGTAAAGGTATGCGTAGCATACTTCACTTTGTCCTCTTCAGTACACTTACTTATGACAAACACCGATTCGACCTTCTCGGTCCACCGTTTCAATCCGATCAGTCCTTCAGTTCCATCAAATTCCAAAGGTTTGCAGGCAGTGAATTCTTTATAGGTGCATCCTACACGATTTCCTGTACTGCTAGATCCAAGGTTATTGTTGGTATGTAGCGCAGCCTGTACTGCGGCTATGTTTGAAGCAAGAAAGGCACGAAATTCCTCTTCGCTCATATTCAAGGTGTGTCGAGTAGTTGGTGCCATTTCCTTCAAAATAGTCAAATGAAACAAGTTAATCATACAGAATATTAAGAGTAGTCAATAGTATCTCGTAGCATAATATGAACTCATTTATAAAAGCTTTTTCTTCATATTAGCGTTTTATAAGTTTAAATTCGGGTAGTACCTACCCGTTAAGTTCATACTTAGTAGCTAATATACAATTCAACTACTACAATTCTATATGAAAAACTGATTATAATAATATTTCGCGTTCAAACTTTTACACAATATTTTACAAACTTACAATACCGCTTATTTTACATATAGCATGAAATATAGCACACAATAAATTTGATACAAGATGGTTGTGAAGATAATTCTAGCTAGTACACAAGTCGTTCAGCAAAGGCAATAAAGACACGTAATTCATACGTCTAGAAACAAGTCATGCATTCTAGTTTTACTAGGACTGCTTCCCATCCTTGGTCTTGTGGAACATAACCGTTATGGCCGTTGATAAGACAGCGTGTTGTAACGTCGTCAAAGGGACGAGGGTTACGTAATGTCCAACAGTCCTGTAACAATCTAAAAACCTCATTTCTTACCCCAATTACCGACTCCGTCACTTGTGGGAACGTTTTGTTTAATAGTTGTAGCCCAATGTTCTTGTTCTCACTTTGGTGAGAAGCAAACATTACTAACCCGTAAGCATAACATGCTTCTTTATGTTGCATGATAGCCGCTTTTTCTAAATCATGAAGTCCTATATTCGGGTATATTGAGTCAAAATAATTTCTTAACCCGTTGTGTAAAATAGCATTTGGGTTCCCCGCAATATATGCGTCAAAGTAAACACATCGTAACTTATGGATTTCCCAATGTGATATCCCCAATCTTTCGAACAAAAGCCTTTTATAAACCAAGGCATTCTTGGAACGTTCTTCGAATGTCTTACAAACTGATCTCGCCTTAAATAGTTGTGCCGAGGAATTCTGACCGACTCTAGACAAGATTTCATCAATCATGTCTCTGGGTAGGTCTCTTAAAATATTGGGTTGTCTATCCATTTTGTGTTTTTATACTGTAAAATAGACAAGAGTTAGATTCATAAAAAAAAATACTTATTAATACAAGCAATTTTTACATATATCATAAAGCATAAGCACATTATATTACATATATTACACCACACGAATACAACTATCTTATTCTGACTCGCTCGTTTCTTCTTCTTCGGTTTTGGTTCGTTTTGCCAAGTTTCTAGGGATATATGATGTTCCCATAATACGAGCCGTCGTTTTCCACATTGGTTTAGAAAAACCTGGTGGTTTAGAGGTTCCCGGGTTATTGTCACAACTTAAGAAATACGGGTGTTGACGATACATATAAAGTTCATCGGGCTTGGAATCAAATTTCTCTATTTTTATGCCCTTTATCTTATTGTTCTCTTTTGCCTTATTAAATTGTGTTGGGGTAATTTCTATAACATCATCGGGATCCTTGTCGGGATCCTATTCATCGGAGAATTGGTAATCCTCCCAATACTTTGCTTCCTTGGTGGAAACACCATTGACCATAATTAACTTTGGTCGGTTGGTTGAGGATTTTGTTCTACTTAACCGTTTTATTATTTCCCCTACTGGTTCTATTTCTTCTTCCGGTTCCGATTCCGATTCTTCTTCCGGTTCCGACTCTTCTTCCGGTTCCTCTTCAGGAACTTGTGAATCAGTCCACGAATTATTCCAATTTACATTTGACTCTTCATTATTATTAGGTGAGTCAATGGGACTTTTTCTAGAGGTAGACATCTATCACATAATATCAAACACGTTAAGAGATTAATATATCACATAATATTCACATGTTAAAAATATATAGTTTCCAACAAAATTTGTTAAGCAATCATTTTTCAAGTAAACACGGTCGAAGTCTAGACTCACTAATGCATCCTAACAAACTCGATAAGACACACTAATGCAAAATTCTGGTTCTCTAAGACCAACGCTCGGATAGCAACTGAAATGTCCCATTCATATTGATTATAAACGTTCCATATTAATTGATTTCGTTGCGAGGTTTTGACCTCTATATGAGACGTTTTTCAAAGACTGCATTCATTTTTAAAACAACCATAACCTTTATTTTATCAATAAAGGTTTCAAAAGCATTACGTACATTATCAAATAATGATAATCTAAAATATACTGTTTACACACGACCATTACATAATGGTTTACAATAGAAATATATTACATCGTCATATGTTTCTTGAATGCAGTTTTTACATAATATCATACAAACGTGGACTCCAAATCTTGTCCTTATTTTAGTATGCAACAGCGGAAGCTCTTAATATTCACCTGAGAATAAACATGCTTTAAACGTCAACAAAAATGTTGGTGAGTTATAGGTTTAACCTATATATATCAAATCGTAACAATAGACCACAAGATTTCATATTTCAATATACATCCCATACATAGAGATAAAAATCATTCATATGGTGAATACCTGGTAACCGACATTAACAAGATGCATATATAAGAATATCCCCATCATTCCGGGATCCTCTTTCGGACATGATATAAATTTCGAAGTACTAAAGCATCCGGTACTTTGGATGGGGTTTGTTAGGCCCAATAGATCTATCTTTAGGATTCGCGTCAATTAGGGTGTCTGTTCCCTAATTCTTAGATTACCAGACTTAATAAAAAGGGGCACATTCGCTTTCAATAATTCAACCATAGAATGTAGTTTCACGTACTTGTGTCTATTTTGTAAATCATTTATAAAACCTGCATGTATTCTCATCCCAAAAATATTAGATTTTAAAAGTGGGACTATAACTCACTTTCACAGATTTTTTACTTCGTCGGGAAGTAAGACTTGGCCACTGTTCGATTCACGAACCTATAACAAATACGTACATATATATCAAAGTATGTTCAAAATATATTTACAACACTTTTAATACATTTTGATGTTTTTAGTTTATTAAGTCAGCTGTCCTCGTTAGTAACCTACAACTAGTTGTCCACAGTTAGATGTACGGAAATAAATCGATATATATTATCTTGAATCAATCCACAAACCAGTGTATACATATCTCAGTATTGATCACAACTCAAACTATATATATTTTGGAATCAACCTCAACCCTGTATAGCTAACTCCAACATTCACATATAGAGTGTCTATGGTTGTTCCGAAATATATATAGATGTGTCGACATGATAGGTTGAAACATTGTATACGTGTCTATGGTATCTCAAGATTACATAATATACAATACAAGTTGATTAAGTTATGGTTGGAATAGATTTGTTACCAATTTTCACGTAGCTAAAATGAGTAGTTTTTACCAATTTTGTTTTGCTCGCCATTTCTTCGTTTCTAATCCGTTTTGAGTGATTTAAGCGGCCACGGTTTCGTATTGAACTTGACTTTATGAAACTAAAATAAAAGGTATAGGTTTATAGTCAGAAATACAAGTTACAAGTCGTTTTTGAAAGAGGTAGTCATTTTCGTCGAAAGAACGACATCTTGATGACTGTTTTGAAAAACATACTTTCACTTTGAGTTTAACCATGATTTTTGGATATGGTTTCATGTTCATAAGAAAAATAATTTTCCCAGAAGTATAGCTTTTAAATCAAAGTTTTTCATAGTTTTTAATTATCCAAACCAAAACAGCCCCCGGTTGTAACTACGACGGCATAAATCCGGTTTTATGGTGTTTATCGTGTTTCCGGGTTTTAAATCATTAAGTTAGCATATCATATAGATATAGATCATGTGTATAGTTGATTTTAAAAGTGTAGTTAGAAGGATTAACTTTATTTGCGAACAAGTTTAGAATTAACTAAACTATGTTCTAGTGATTACTAGTTTACCACTTCGAATATGATAGCTTTTTATGTATGAATCAAATGATGTTATGAACATAATTACTACCTTAAGTTCCTTGGATAAACCTATTGGAAAAGAAAAAAATGGATCTAGCTTCAACGGATCCTTGGATGGCTCGAAGTTCTTGAAGCAGAATCATGACACGAAAACAAGTTCAAGTAAGATCATCACTTGAAATAAGATTGTTATAGTTATAGAAATTCAACCAAAGTTTGAATATGATTATTACCTTGTATTAGAATGATAACCTACTGTAAGAAACAAAGATTTTTTGAGGCTGGATGATCACCTTACAAGATTGGAAGTGAGCTAGCAAACTTGAAAGTATTCTTGATTTTATGTAACTAGAACTTGTAGAATTTATGAAGAACACTTAGAACTTGAAGTTAGAACTTTAGAGAGATCAATTAGATGAATAAAATTGAAGAATTAAAGTGTTTGTAGGTGTTTTTGGTCGTTGGTGTATGGAATACATATAAAGGATATGTGATTTTGTTTTCATGTAAATAAGTCATGAATGATTACTCATATTTTTGTAATTTTATGAGATATTTCATGCTAGTTGCCAAATGATAGTTCCCACATGTGTTAGGTGACTCACATAGGCTGATAAGAGCTGATCATTGGAATGTATATACCAATAGTACATACATCTAAAAGCTGTGTATTGTACGAGTACGAATATGGGTGCATACGAGTAGAATTGTTGATGAAACTGAACGAGGATGTAATTGTAAGCATTTTTTTAAGTAGAAGTATTTTGATAAGTGTCTTGAAGTCTTTCAAAAGTGTATGAATACATATTAAAACACTACATGTATATACATTTTAACTGAGTCTTTAAGTCATCGTTAGTCGTTACATGTAAATGTTGTTTTGAAACCTTTAGGTTAACGATCTTGTTGAATGTTGTTAACCCATTATTTATTATAACAAATGAGATGTTAAATTGTTATATTATCATGATATTATGATATATAATATATCTTAGTATGATATATATACAGTTAAATGTCGTTACAACGATAATCGTTACATATATGTCTCGTTTCAAAATCATTAAGTTAGTAGTCTTATTTTTACATATGTATTTCATTGTTAATACACTTAATGATATATTTACTTATCATATTATCATGTTATATATAATATAACAATGTATTAATATGCTTCATATATATTTAGTAAGACGTGGTTATAACGATAATCGTTATATGTATCGTTTCGAGTTTCATACGTCAATAGTCTCCTTTTTAAGTATATAACTTATGGTTACTATTGTTAATGAGATACTTGATGATCATTATATCATGTTAAACATATATATTTATTCATTTATGTATCATCATGTCATATACAACTTATAACGTTCGTGAATCATTGGTCAAACTGGGTAATCAGACGTTTACAAAATTTCCGTTTCAATTAACCAAGTCTTAACAAGCTTGATTGCTTAACATGTTGGAAACATTTAATCATGTAAATATAGTTTTCATTAAACATATAATCATAGAAAGGTTTGGAAAAGTTCGGGTCACTACACATGCGGTCTAGTCCAAAACACTTATCCGTTGTATAGCCATTTGAATCAGTTTTGAACATTAATCTTTGGACTCTTTACTTCATTTTACACCTGCAAAAGATACCCAACATCCTATACAAATACTATATGCATTAAATTTCCATTTACCTTGGATGTATTGCCTTGATGGTGACTTTTCATGCTCAAAGTAGAAAGTCTAACATTCTTGGATACAAGTCATGATAATCATTTGAGGCAATCTCAGTTTTGTCATAATTTTTTATTTGTAATTAATACATTTGCTAAATCCCTATTGGTTGGTCAACATGTCATTGATGACAATAACCCACTTTAATCACAAAGCATGCTAGTATTCAAATTTGAACTTGTATGTAATTAATTAAGTGTGTTAATGATGTCTTGACAATTTAATCAAGTAATATCAATCAAGCATGTTGCAAGACATCAAGTTAAATCAAGTTTAAACTTATTCATAAATTTGAGTAGGATTTTCGAATTAGGGTTTCTTCAAGCAAGTAACACAATTGATTATTAACATCAATTTGAGTAGGATTTCGATTTTGGGTTTCTTCAAACAAAGTTTGAAGATTTCATCATACCAACACAATTGAATGAAGGGAATTCATAGATTAATCTTACCGAGAGTGAATATTAAGGATGAGAAGGAGCAAATTCATCAGTGTGCGGTAGGAGATCTTGAGCCGTGGATGAGAGGGAAAGAAAATTGATTTTGAATAAAATGAGGAATGAGGTCAAGAAATAGATTAAAAAGGTCTTCAGAACCCGTGCGGTTGATCTGCGGTCGACCATGGGGTAAGCCGTGGATAGTGGTGATCTGCGGTTGATCCTGCGGTCTACTGTGGTTTGACCGTGCAGCTTAGAATAGTGAACTTTTGTCCGATTTTTCACTTGGAGCGCGTTTTGGCGATTTTTTCATTCTATAGAATACTTGAGGACAAGTTTTCTTTGCTTAACATTGTATGATCACATCCAACCGATGTTTCATCATCAATGACATATATGTAGGCAATTATATATATATATATATATATATATATATATATATATATATATATATATATATATATATATATATATATATATATATATATATATATATATATATATGTATTATATTACACATAAGGCACATTGTCCTACAACTAGCATACAATCTTTTCAAGGAAGCATTCATTCCTAAGTTAAGCATAATCTTATTTAGAACCACTTTTAATCGTTTAGAGGATGTGCAATTTTGAAATAATGACACATTGACTCAAAGCACATTAAGTTTTAAATGCACAATCCTTTTTTCGTATTGTTTGATCATTGATTATCATTAATTCCAAGATTAACCAACCTTGACTTATCCCTCCCATTGATTTGCTAGATTTGTTTACTCTTCCTAGATTTTCAACTTTCTTTATGATTGACCTTGTACTTAGAGTACTTTGTTTGTGTTTACTAGAATTATGACTAGATTTCAAAACAATTTTATCTTTAAAACAATTTTGTCATTTAAATATCTTTTCAAATAATTGTTTTCATCACTTAAAATTTTGTTGAGTTGATTAACCTTTTGTAGTTCTTTTTCCAACAATTTTACTTTGTCACAACTTCTAGTATAAACAAATTTTACTGCTTTGTACTCATCTAGCAAATATTCATAATTAGAAGGATAGCATACATGTATCTCATTGCTTTGAACGCTTGAGCTTTCGCCTTCTTCTTCTTGGTAGAAATATTCAACCTCATCTTCACTACGAGCATCTTGACTTGGAGAGAATCTTGAACCATGAGACAAAAATCTTCATCTTCATCTCCATCTTGATCATCTAACCAATTCCCACCAAGACATTCATGTCTTGTTACTGTAGTGACCCGAACTTTTCCATGATTATATATTAAATGAAAACTATATTTGCATGATTAAATGTTTCTAACATGTTAAGCAATCAAACTTGTTAATACTTGATTATTTGAAATGAGTTTCATGTAGACAATTGACCACCCAAGTTGACCGGCGATTCACGAACGTTAAAACTTGTAAAAATGACATGATGATATATATATGGACATATATATGGTTAACATGAGATTATGATAAGTAAGTATCTCACTAAGTATATTAATAATGTATAATATACATAAAAAATGAGAATATTGAATTATGAAGCTCGAAACGATATACATAACGATTATCATTATAACAACGTCTTACTAAATACATATGTATTGTATTAAGATATTGATACTATATTTAACATGATAAAATGATAATTAAGTATATCATTGAGTGTATTAACAATGAACTATACAAGTAAGATAAGACTACTAACTTAAGGATTTCGAAACAATATACATATGTAACGATTATCGTTGTAATAGTATTTTAACATATATATATATATATATATATATGATGTTAAGATATATTCATACACCATGTTATCATGTTAACATAACAATTTAACATCTCATTTAAGTATAATAACAATGAATTAATTACATTTAACAAGATCGTTAACTTAAAGGTTTCAAAACAACACTTACATGTAACGACTAACGATGACTTAACGACTCAGTTAAAATATATATACATGTAGTGTATTTAGATGTATTAGTACACTTTTGAAAGACTTCAAGACACATATCAAAGTACTTCTACTTAACAAAAATGCTTACAATTACATCCTCATTCATTTTCATCAACAATTCTACTCATATGCAACCGTATTCATACTCGTACAATACCCAGCTCCTAGATGTACACACTATTGGTATATACACATAAAAATATGCTCCTTAGCAGCCTTAAATGATTAAGGAACATGTGAAACTAACCATTTGTCAACTAGCATGAATTATTTAGCAAGAAAACAAACTTAAGAATCTTTTTTTTCTTTATAATGAGTAAAAACGTTTTTATGATTTCACCTCATTTTTCAATTCCATTTTCTCATACTTACACTCCAAATTCTCTCTCAAAATACTCCTAACATCATACTTGATCATCTCCAAGCATTTTCAACATCTTTTATCTTCAATTACAAGCTTTAATCATCATAAAAATAACCATTCAAGAACACTTCAATAAATCTTTCAAACTTGCTAGATTACTTCCAAGCTTTCAAATCCATTCCAAGTAATCATCCAAGATCAAGAAACTTTTGTTAATCTCAGTAGGTTTTCATTCTAAATCAAAGGTAAGAATCATATTCAAGCTTTGGTTCAATTTCTATAAACATAACTATCTTAATTCTAGTAGTAATCTTACTTGAACTTATTTTCGTGTCATGATTCTACTTCAAGAACTTTCAAGCCATCCAAGGATCCTTTGAAGCTAGATCAATTTTTGTCACTTTTAGTAGATTTATCCACAAAACTTGAGGTAGTAATGATGTTCATAACATCATTCGATTCATATATATAAAACTATCTTATTCGAAGATTTGAACATGTAATCACTAGAACATAGTTTAGTTAATTCTAAACTTGTTCGCAAACAAAGTTAATCCTTCTAAATTGACTTTTAAAATCAACTAAACACATGTTCTATATCTATATGATATGCTAACTTAATGATTTAAAACCTGGAAACACGAAGAACACCGTAAAATCGGACATACGCCGTCGAAGTGAAACCGGGGGCTGTTTTGGGTTAGAAAAATAAAAACTATCTTAATCTTTGAATTAGAAGTTAGTTTTCTGTATAAATGATATTACATTTGAACATGATACTATATCCAATAATCATGGATAAACACAAAGTGGAAGTATGTTTTCAAAATGGTCATCAAGATGTCATTTTTTTCAACGGAAATGACTACCTCTTTAAAAAATGACTCATAACCTGTATTTCTGACTATAAACTTATACTTTTTCTGTTTAGTTTCATAAATTTCAGTTCATTATGAAACCATATCAACTTGAATCACTCAAAACGGATTTGAAACGAAGAAATGACGGGTAAAACAAAATTGGATAAATTTGCTAGTTTTAGCTACGAAAATTTTGTAACAAATCTAGACTAACCATAACTTAACTAACTTATATTGTATTATACATGTATTCTAACATATATTATGTAATCTTGGGATGGCATAGACACGTATACAATGTTTTGACATATCATATCGACCTATCTATATATATTATTTGGAACAACCATAGACACTCTATATGCAGTAATGCTTGAGTTAGCTATACAAGGTTGAGGTTGATTCCAAAATAATATATATACTTTGAGTTGTGATCTAGCCTGAGACTTGTATACACTGGGTCATGGATTGATTCGAGATAATATATATTGATTTATTTCTGTACATCTAACTGTGGACAACTAGTTGTAGATTACTAACGTTCGACCGCTAACTTAATAAACTTAAATCATTAAAACGTAATAAAAAATGTTGTAAATATATTTCGATCATACTTTGATATATATGTATATATTTGTTATAGGTTCGTGAATCGATCCGTGACCAAGTCTTAAATTTTCGACGAAGTAAAAATCTGTGAAAGTGAGTTATAGTCCCATTTTTTAAATCTAATATTTTTGGGATGAGAATACATGCAGTTTTATAAATGTTTTACAAAATAGACACAAGTACGTGAAACTACATTCTATGGTTGAATTATTAAACCGAATATGCCCCTTTTTAGTCTGGTAATCTAAGAATTAGGGAACAGACACCCTAATTGACGCGAATCCTAAAGATAGATCTATTGGGCCCAACAAGCCCCATCCAAAGTACCGGATGATTTAGTACTTCGAATTTATCATGTCCGAAGGGAGTCCCGGAATGATGTGGATATTCTAAATGCATCTTGTTAAGGTCGGTTACCAGGTGTTCACCATATGAATGATTTTTGTCTCTATGCAGTTTGCGAAATGCCTGATACGAGATGTGTATTTATGAGGAATGAAATCTTGTGGTCTATTATTACAATTTGATAAATATATAGGTTAAACCTATAACTCACCAATATTTTTTGTTGACGTTTTAAGCATGTTTATTCTCAGGTGATTGTTAAGAGCTTCCGCTGTTGCATACTAAATTAAGGACAAGATTTGGAGTCCATGCTTGTATTATATTGTTTAAAAACTGCATTCGAATGTATATATTGATGTGTAATATTATTGTAAACTATTATGTAATGGTCGTGTGAAAACGCTATATTCTAGATTATCATTATTTGATAATTGTCGTAATATTTAAAAAGTTATGGTTTGTTTTAAAATCGAATGCAGCCTTTGAAAAATGTCTCATATAGAAGTCAAAACCTCGCAACAAAATCAATTAATATGGAACGTTTATAATCAATATGAACGGGATATCTCAGTTGGTATCCGAGCGTTGGTCTTAGAGAACTAGAAATTTGCATTAGTGTGTCTAACCAAATTTGTTAGGATGCATTAGTGAGTCTGGACTTCGACCGTGTTTTCTTTAAAAACGATTGCTTAACATTTTTTTGTTGGAAACTATATATTATTAACATGTAAATATTATGTGATATATTAATCTCTTAACGTGTTTGATATTGTGTAATAGATGTCTACCTCTAATTCAAATTCCATCGACTCACCTAATAATAATGAAGAGTCGAATATATATTGGGAAGATTCACAAATTCCCGAAGAGGAACCGGAAGAAGAGGAACCGAAAGAAGAGGAACGCGAAGAAGAAGAGGTTCCGGGGGAGGAAATATTAGAAACCACTGAAAAACAGATAAATAAAAGAAAATCCTCAACCAATGGACCAAAATTAATAATGGTCAATGGTGTTTCTGCCGAGGAAGCAAAATATTGGGAAGATTACCAATTTTCCGATGAATCGGATCCCGATGATGTTATAGAAATTACCCCGACACAATTTGAAAAGGCAAAAGAAAATAATTAGGTAAAAGGCATAAAAATAGAAAAACCCGAGTCCAACCCCGATGACCTCTATGTTAACATGAAATGTCCCGATGGAAAATACCGTCAACACCCGTATTTCTTAAGTTTTAGCTATAACCCGGGAACATCTAAGCCACCGGGTCCTTCTAGACCATTTGTGAAAAGAACGGCTCGTATTAGGGGAGCACCATATATCCCTAGGAAATTAGCGAAACAAACCAAGTCCGAAGAAGAAGAAACAAGTGAGTCGGAATAAAGAGTTGTAATCATACGGTGTAATATATGTAATATTAGTGTGCTTGTACTTTCATCTTGTATGTAAAAATTGCTTGTATTATTTGATAATTATCTTTTACGAATCTAATACTCGTCTGTTTTACAGTATAAAAACACAATGGACGTTAAGGATAGACAACCAAAAAATTTAGAAGACCTACCCGGGGACATGATTGATGAAATCTTGTCTAAAGTCGGCCAGAATTCGTAGGCACAATTATTTACGGCAAAATTAGTTTGTAGAACATTTGAAGAACGTTCCAGGCTTGCCTTAGTTTATAAAAGGCTTTCTTTTGAAAGATGGGGTATATCACATTGGGGAGACCGTAAGTTACGCCGTGTTTTCTTTAAAGCATTAAATGCGGGGAACCCAAATGCAATTTTACGCTACGGGTTAAGAACCTATTTTGAATCAACATATCCCAACGTAGGACTTCGTGAGTTAGAAAGAGCCTCTAACATATAACATAAAGAAGCATGTTATTCTTACGGGTTAGTGATGTTCGCTTCTCACCAAAGTGAGAAAAAAAATATCGGATTACAACTTTTAAATAAAACCTTCCCACAAGTGACGGATTTAGTAGTTGGGGTGAGAAACAAGGTTTTTAGATTATTATGGGGCTGTTGGGCATTACGAAACTCTCGTCACTTTGACGACGTTAAAACATGCTGTCTTATCAACGGCCACAACGGTTATGTTCCACAAGACCAATGATGAGAAGTAGTCTTAGTAAAACCAGAATGCATGACTTGTTTTTGGACTTATGAATTACGTGTTTTTATTGTCTTTACTGAACGACTTGCGTATTAACTAGGATTGTTGTCACGACTGTTTTGTATCAAAGTTATTGTGTGCTATATTTCATGCTATATGTATAATAGCGGTATTGTAAGTTTGTAAAATATTGTATAACAGTTTGAACGCGAAATATTATTATAATCAGTTTTTCATATAGAATTGTAGTAGTTGAATTGTATATTAGCTACTAAGTATGAACTTAACGGGTAGGTACTACCCGAATTAAAACTATAAAACGCTAATATGAAGAAAAAGCTTTTATAAATGAGTTCATACTATGCTACGAAATACTATTGACTACTCTTAAAATTCTATATGATTAACTTAATTCTTTTGGGCTATTTTTGAAGGAAATGGCACCGACGACTCGTCAGAATTTGAACATGAGCGAGGAAGACTTCCGTATTTTTCTTGCAGCAAACATAGCCGCAGTACAGGCTGCAATGCAAAACAACAACAATAACTCTAAATCTAGCAATGTAAATAACGCCACAAGAAATTGTGTAGGATGCTCCTACAAAGAATTCATTGCCTGTAAACCTTTGGAATTCGATGGAACCGAGGGTCCAATCAGATTGAAATGGTGGACCGAAAAGGTTGAATCGGTGTTTGCCATAAGTAAGTGTACTGAAGAAGACAAAGTAAAGTACGCTACGCATACCTTCATAGGTACTGCATTAACATGGTGGAATACCTATGTAGAGCAAGTGGGACAAGATGCTGCGTACGCACTACCGTAGTTAGCATTCAAACATCTGATGACCGCAGTATCGTCCCAGAAACGAGGTCAATAAGCTCAAAGTAGAGCTTAAGGGATTACGAACACAAGGATTCAATATTACCACATACGAACGACGATTCACGGAGTTGTGTTTATTGTGCCCAAGAGCGTTCGAAGATGAAGAGAAGAAAATCGACGCATTTGTAAAAGGGTTACCAGAAAGGATCCAAGAAAATATAAGTTCACACGAGCCCACCTCCATAAAAAAGGCGAGTCGAATGGCTCATAAACTCATAAATCAGATTGAGGAAAGAATTAAAGAGTAGGCGACCGAAGAAGCCAACACAAAACAAGTCAAGAGAAAGTGGGAAGAAACCAGTGACAAGGGTCACAATTTTAACAATCAACACAACAATCACAACTTCAATCGCACCAAATTTCGCAACAACAACCGCAACAACAACCATCCCAACAACAATAACCATTACAACCATCGTCCCAACAATAATAACAATCTCAACAACAACCATTTCAATAACAACAAACAACAGAAACAACCATGCTTCAGGTGTGCAGAGTACCATCCAAATGTGTTCTGCACAACATTTTGCACCAAATGTAAGAGAAGTGGTCATGGCGCGGCAAAATGTGAGGTTTACGGACCAAAGAACAACAAAAATAACGAAACAAATAATGTCGGAACAAATAATGCCGAAGTAGTTTGTTATAAATGTGGAAAATCGGGCCACATTATTAGAAATTGCCCAAACCAAGGGAATACTAATGGGCAAGGCCGCGGAAGAGTTTTCAATATTAATGCGGCAGAAGCGCAGGAAGACCCGGAGCTTGTTACGGGTACGTTTCTTATTGACAATACATCTGCTTATGTTTTATTTGATTCGGGTGCGGATAGAAGCTATATGAGTAGAGATTTTTGTGCTAAATTAAGTTATCCACTGATACCTTTGGATAATAAATTTTTACTCGAATTAGCAAACGGTAAATTAATTACAGCAGATAATATATGTCGGAATCGAGAAATTAAACTGGTTAGCGAAACATTTAAGATTGATTTGATACCAGTAGAGTTAGGAAGTTTTGATGTAATAATTGGCATGGACTGGTTGAAAAAGGAGAGAGCAGAGATCGTATGTTACAAAAATGCAATTCGCATTGTACGGGAAAAAGGAAAACCCTTAATGGTGTACGGAGAAAAGAGCAACGCGAAGCTAAATCTTATTAGTAATTTGAAGGCGCAAAAGCTAATAAGAAAAGTTTGCTATGCTATTTTAGCACATGTCGAGAAAGTACAAACATAAGAAAAGAACATCAATGATGTTCCCGTCGCAAAAGAATTTCCCGATGTATTTCCGAAAGAATTACCGGGACTACCTCCACACCGATCCGTTGAATTTCAAATAGATCTTGTACCAGGAGCTGCACCAATAGCTCGTGCTCTATATAGACTCGCACCTAGCGAAATGAAGGAAATCCAAAGCCAATTACAAGAACTTTTAGACCATGGTTTCATTCAACCAAGCACATCACCATGGAGAGCTCCTGTTTTGTTTGTAAAAAAGAAGGATGGTACATTCAAGTTGTTGATAAGGCTAAAAAGGAACATATATTTCATAGCAAAATCTCCCAAGAAAGACAAGATTTTAGTTGCAATTGTTCCATTTTCAAGTAATATTCGTTTATTTTAAATAAGTGCGAAGACAAAAGGCGAAAACGACGAATTGAAGACACAAAGGTCCAAAAAGCTCAAAAGTACAAGATACAATCAAAAAGGTTCAAATTATTGATGAGGAACGTCTAAAAATGACAAGAGTACAAGTTACAAAACGCAAAGTACAAAATATAAAATTGTACGCAAGGACGTTCGAAAATCCGGAACCGGGACCAGAGTCAACTCTCAACGCTCGACGCAACGGTGTAAAAATTACGAGTCAACTATGCACAAGAATAAAATATAATATTTAAATAATTCATAATAAGAATAATATTAAATAATAAAAAGTTGTTAATTGAGCATAGTTCAGGGGTCATAAGTGAAAATTCAATTTCTAAATTCGCCTATAAAAGGCTTTGTAATCGTAATGTAAAAACACACCTTTTTCTATCTTTTTCTTATTTATCAATATCAATTATCAATATCTATATTCTATATCTCTATCATAATGTTAACTTAATAAGATATAACAATAATCTTAATTTTAATTTTAAATTATGATAATAATAAGATTTATGATAGAGATCGTTTGAGTGTGTAAGTCGAAATTCTGTCCGTGTAACGCTACGCTATTTTTAATCATTGTAAGTTATGTTCAACCTTTTTACATTAATGTATCGTAACTAAGTTATTATTATGCTTATTTGAGCCGAAGTAATCGTGATGTTGGGCTAAAATATTAAGAAGGGGTTATTGAACTTTGGACCATAATTAAGGTTTGGGCAAAAGACCGACACTTGTGAAAATTGAACTATTGACTATTAATAGATGGGGGGTATTGTCTAATTGAGTGACAACTCATTGGAGTCTGTCGAACCTATCTTCAAATTAATTAACCTAATAATTAATAATGATTATGGTTGTCCTATTTAGTTATGTTCATATGGAATCTGTTATAATCATTTAATTAATCAATTGGGTTGGGTAATTGATTATTCATTCTGATCAAGTGGATGAATTAATATTCATAAACTAATTAAAACAGGGGTGGATTACATACAGTGATAACTGGTGTAATTGTTGACAGAAGTGATAACTGCGTCACAGTTTAAATCCTTAATCAGTTGGAATATTTGACTTCGGGTATAAGGGTAATTTGACGAGGATACTCGCACTTTATTTTTATGACCGATAGACTATTATGGACAAAAACCAGATAGACGTATCAAATAAACCAGGACAAAGGACAATTAACCCATGGTAATAAATTAAAATCAACACGTCAAACATCATGATTACGGAAGTTTAAATAAGCATAATTCTTTTATTATATTTCTCATCGTATCTTTATTTACTGTCATTTTATTACTCGCAATTTTATTTACTGTCATTTTATTTATTGTCATTATTTTACGCACTTTAATTATCGTCATTTATCTTTACGCTTAAAATATAGAATCGACAAACCGGTCATTAAACGGTAAAACCCCCCTTTTATAATAATATTACTACTTATATAATTATATATATTTTGTATAAATATAGTTAAAAATATAGTAAGTATCACCAACTCCCTGTGGAACGAACCGGACTTACTAAAAACTACACTACTCTACGATTAGGTACACTGCCTATAGTGTTGTAGCAAGGTTTAGGTATATCCCATCCGTAAATTAATAAAACTTGTGTCATATTTTGTAGTATTTTGTATTAAAAATAATACTATTTCGTACACCCCGCTGCACACATCAAGTTTTTGGCGCCGCTGCCGGGGAGCGCTAAAACGCTATATTTTTAATTATAATAATATTGAAATAAAATATAATAATATAATAATATTGAAATAGAATATAATAATATAATAATATTGAAATAGAATATAATAATATAATAATATTTTAGAATATATTTTGAATCGTAAAAGTTTTAAAAAGTCGTATTTATTAAATACTTCAGGGGTATATTATGTAAATTGTAATTAATAATTTCTATCATGTCGCTTTCATGTGAATAGTAAATTAATTAATTTCTTTTCATTTACTATTCATGAATAGTAAATGAATTAAAAAAAAAAGTTTTGAAAAAAAAATAATAATTATAAAAAAAAGTATTAATTTGTAAAAAAAAAATCATTTTTAAAAAAAAAAAAAAATTTGTAAAAAAAAAACGTTTTTTTTTTAGAAAAAAAAATTCGTTTTAAAAAAAAACGTAAAAAAAAAAAAAAAAAACTTAAAAAAAAAAAAAAAAAATTATTAAAAAAAAATATATATATTTTTTAAGATTTTGTCTATAAAAAAAAAATTATTTTTTTTAGTTTTATTACCTTTAGATTTTTAGACTATAGTCGCAACTTTTAGTATTAAGTTTAGTTTTGCCATAGTTATTTTTACTTCTAGAATTTTTAGGCTTTGCCGTAAAATCCCTTAAGTGCTTATTCCTTAGATTAAGTTTTAGGTGCTTTAGAATTTTACGACGCCGTATTTCGCACTACTTTCTTATTTTTATTTTTCGACGCCTATTTTTCGACCTTTTTATTTTTCGACCTTTTTCGACGCGCAATCTTTTTCTTTCTTATTTCTCGCCATTCTAGTTTTTAGGACTTAGATTTTTTTCTACTTCTTCTCTAAATTTCTTAAAATTACGAAAATTTATTTTAAGTGGTTAAATTGATAGACATCAAAATTTTCTGGTTCGTAGTAATAGTTGGATTTGTACGTGGACCGGGTTATTGGAGCCAAACAGTACTCAATTATATTGAGACCAAACGAATCCTGCCCCTCTGCTGCATCTTTTGGCTATTCGAAACGTGGGCAAAATCAGAAAAGTCTATTGATTGGACAACTTATATAAGTTTTTCTTATTTTTATAACTAATAGGATATTCTGTGAATGCATCGAGCAAAACGTTCACCACCTTTCATACGTTCACCACCTGTAACTCGATCAAGACATCTAGCAAATATTGTCGCCGTTGATTTTTCTTTAGAATCGTCATCTAGTCGAACAAGAACTCCAACTCAAATTTCCGATAATCCATCTTTTGAACCCGACTTCACAATTAAGAACCCGGAGCATATTCAAGGACAATTCCAAGATCCTGAACCACTAATTATTCCTCCTGAGCCACAAACCATTAAATCAGAATCCTCTAGTGATTCGTATTCAACAAATTCAATTATGGAAGTAACGGAACCTCTAAGTATGGAAGATCGAATAAGAGCCACACGCACGGGCCAAGGTCACGCCATTATTAAGCCAGAAGTTAATGCGCCAGATTATGAAATCAAAGGACAAATTCTACACATGGTAACTAACCAATGCCAATTCAGTGGTGCACCGAATGAAGATCCTAACGAACACCTTCGTACGTTTAAAAGAATTTGTACACTATTCAAAATCCGAGAAGTGGAAGATGAGCAGATCTATCTCATGTTGTTTCCCTGGACTTTAAAGGGAGAAGCCAAAGATTGGTTAGAATCGGTACCTGAAGGGGCGATTGACACATGGGATGTTTTAGTTGAAAAATTTCTTAAACAATTCTTTCCGGCATCCAAAGCCGTGAGACTTCAAGGAGAAATTGTTACGTTCGCGCAAAAGCCAAATGAAACTCTATATGAGGCGTGGACAAGATTTGGAAAGTTGTTGAGAGGATGTCCTCAACACGGTTTAGACACTTATCAAATAGTACAAATATTCTACCAAGGTGTCAACGTTGCTACACGAAAAGACATCGACATAACAGCTGGTGGTTCCATTATGAAGAAAACCGCAACTGAAGCTTACAAAATTATTGATAACACTGCTTCCCACTCTCATGGGTGGCATCAAGAAAAAGATATTTTTCGTTCATCTAAAGTGGCTAGAGCCGATTCTAGCCATGACTTTGATTCCGTTTCCGCAAAAATAGATGCTTTCGAAAGACGAATGGAAAAGATGAATAAAGATATTCACGCAATACGAATCAGTTGTGAGCTATGCGGTGGACCACACTTAATGAAAGATTGTAATGTTGAACCAACCATGGAACAACGAGAGAATGTTTCCTATATGAACCAAAGGCCTGGAAATAATTATCAGAATAATTATCAACCGCCAAGGCCAAACTTCAATCGAAATCAAAACATTCTTTACAATCCAAAAGGACCCGACAATAACTCGTATAACCAACAAGGTCCGAATAACCAACCAACTCAAAACAACACTTTCAATCAACAAAGACTTGGCTTGTATAAACCACCACAACAAACCGACGAGAAGAAGTCAAATCTGGAAGAAGTGGTATTTAAGCTAGTTGAATCTCAAACACAATTTATTGAAACTCAAACCCAAACGAATGAGAGGTTTGAGCAGTCATTTAGAACTCAACAAGCTTCCATTTTGAATCTAGAAAAACAAGTAGGTACTCTTGTTAGATTGATGAGTGAAAGGGAACAAGGAAAGCTACCGAGTAATAATGAAGTAAATCCTCGGAATGAAAATGTTAACATGATATCAACAAATTCTGAAAAACCAATACCAGAAGATGGGAAAGTTTTAGATGTAAGTAACAATGAAGAAGTTACACCACCACCACCACCCGAGTATGTAAAGCCAGTGGTGGCACCATACAGACCACCCATCCCGTTTCCAAGAAAAGGAGTTGAGTATGAGCAAGTAATAGGTAATAAAGTTTGTGATACCTCTGGAAAGAAGAAGAAGAAGAATAAAAAAGTGCAAGAAACAAAAACAGTAGAAGTAAACCCGGTGAAGACAGTTCCACCAAATCCTCCACCTAGGGTAGGTGATCCGGGTGAATTTATTGTTCCTTGTCTACTTAGTGACTGTGTCATGTATGATGCACTAGCAGATTTAGGTTCAAGTGTGAGTGTTATGCCTCTTTCATTATATAAGAGATTAGGTGTAGGTGAGTTAACTCCAATGGATATGAGTGTTCGACTCCTTGATCAAACCATTAAGCACCCAGTTGGAATTGCTGACAACCTACCCGTTCAAGTAGGTAATTTAACCTTTCTAGTCGAATTCATTGTCATTGACATAGAAGAGGACTCAAACGTTCCTCTAATTTTAGGTCGACCATTCTTAGCGTCCACCGGGGCGTTATTTGATGTAAGAAAGGGTAGAATGACACTTAGTAATGATGAGAAATCGATCACCTTTATGATTCGAAAGTCTAAATATCCACAAACCAAAACCGTTGAACCGACAAAAACGATTGGTAAGAACCATGTTGTTTTACCAACTCCAACGGTAATGCTTAACAATAATAGAACGCCTAAGTGTGGGGAAAATGAAGTAACACCTAATGATGACTTGATAATAAAGAACCCCATAGTTGATACGAAATTAAATAACCCCGTTATTAACAGTTCAATGAAGAAACTTTTTAAACGGGTTATTGATGCTAAAAGTAAGGGAAACTTTAGGTTATATAACCGGTTAGTATCCAATCTGTCGCCTAAAGAAAAGGCGAAGCTAGTTGAATTTGTGGATATTACGGAAAAAGCTGGTCACTGGCTTAAAGCAAAAGTCACAGATATGCAAGTTGATTATGGTCCAAGAGAAATTGACGATGAAGTTAATCACAATTTCGACACCACATCTACCTAAGTGTGAGGAGATTCAAATATTCTAAAAAGAAAATGCTGTTTGGAGTTAGTTGTTCTGTTCTCGTGTAGTTCCGAGAATGGAATTCGATTGGTCTTTTCCGCTAGCAGACACTAAAGAACTAGTTTTCTCCCCCCATTCTGAATTTTTTTTGTTTTTTAG
The DNA here is from genome assembly GCF_046630445.1 of Rutidosis leptorrhynchoides. Taxonomy (NCBI): domain Eukaryota; kingdom Viridiplantae; phylum Streptophyta; class Magnoliopsida; order Asterales; family Asteraceae; genus Rutidosis; species Rutidosis leptorrhynchoides. Next base: position 144,152,257 of record NC_092340.1, read on the forward strand.
GTTTTATATGAAATTAATATGTTTTCTTTTTAAGTTTTGTGTGAATTTAAAAACAAAAATTTACTTTATTTCATTAAGTTGAAAAAAAATGATTTCTAAAATTCGTCGTGAGTTGAAGACTAGGCCGTTGAGCCGAAATTACTTTACCCGAGGGCGGGGCGAAAAATTTTTTCATCATTATTTTTAATTTATTGATTTAAAGTATGCCAAAAAAAATATATTTGATTTTATAAATTTTTGAACGTGGGGTAATATACCCAACTTTAAAAATATGTATATATGTTCGTATTTTATCATGTAAACAACAGGGTAAAACAACGCACTTTCAAAGACTAACATTAAGTTCAGCAAAAGGTACTGATTTTGACGACAAGATGCAAAACAACAAATGTGATATAATAAATGAAGGAATGAACGATGAGGCGCGCCATCTATCATTCGACGAGCTTTGTAATTACAAACTGGGTATTTTTAATCACTTTTCTACACTAATCACCCTCATGAATTAATAATTATAGTCTGATTTCATGCAAATGAGGGCATTGCATGATCTCAAGTGTGGAGAAGGGTTATAAATTCTCTCGGGTTTATACTTGGCTTATTTTCTAAATATTATGAAAATTTTAAAATTTTTTAACTAAATGAATTCAAAATCATGTTTATACATATTTATGAGCGATAAAACTAGGTGTTAATGCCGAAATTATCGTTACCTCAGAAAGGACATAAATTGAGAAACAACCTAAAATGCTTGAATTCATTTAAAATGGAATAAAGGAGAATAAAAAGGCAAAGAAAGAAACTAAGTGTGGGGAGAATGTACCAAGTTATTCAATTAAAAATTATCTATCACATATCTTTGTACAAGATTATTGCAGGTACTTTTGTTTTGGATGATACTAATCAGTTTTACCCGGTTTACTGTAATATATTTGAAAGAAAGATGGATCTACACGATGAATCAATTCCATCATTAAAAGGAAGTAAAGTCTTCCGAAAAAGACACGCGCTTCTTGATTTAGGTCAAGAAGTTGTCGTCCAGACCAGCTGTAGGTTGACGAAAAATCTAGAAAAGTCATCTCTAAAATCAGCAGGAAATCCACGGACCTCAGCATCAAACAGGGTCGCCAAGTGGTCAGATTTATCCTAACCATAAGAAGGATTTATCTCGTACAATGGGGAGGCACCGTGCAAATTAGCTTGATAAGACTAATGAATCAGATCCCCAGAAAGGATAATCTCCTTAAAGATTAAAAATCAGCTTTTAAGACTGATATAACTCAATCCTTGAGATTGACCTTAAAGATTGAGAATTCAAACTCATGGAATTCAATGATATCTAAACTCGAGCTTGAACGAGAAAATATTTTGATCAAAAATACAAACCGATTTGTTTTCTGAAAACCCATTTTCAATGCGTTCATTACCATTGAACGTAAAATCCTAGGAATTCACCTGGAATTCATTAGGTCACCTGAACCAAATCGGGTGTCAACCGTAAGAACGGTGGTTGCATAGCATGGTCGGAGACAGGACCTTGTGCCAGACCGAAAAATCATAGGATGATCTTTACTATCGCTCCTACCAAGGATAGTTCTAGCATCCGACATGTTAAAAGACCATAATCATCTGCATGTCACGGGACATTGCCTTAACAGTTTCTTGTTCATCGCTTTCCTTTACAACCGGACGGTAGTTTACCGAAAGATAATATACGGAACAAGTAAACTGGATGTGTACTTTCCGATACCGGGATAGCAGTGGATTACACGAACCTAAAAGTTTTAGCCAAAATATTGATCCACAAATATATTTTGCAACACCGATGATGGATCAAATCAGAAAACTTGTCTAGGGTAAAATCTAGCTTGAATTTTCAAAAGATCAAATGTTTTCATAAAGATCCAATTTCCTTAAAGGATCTAAATTTTTATAGTCATGTGGGACTGTAAACCGCCTTTCAAATGTGCACTTTGCTTTGGAAACCGAAAGTAAATCGGCTATTTGATTGCAAGTGTCGTTGTCCTAAACCCAAGGCAACTGTGGATGACACACCCACCTTTAACCATATCGTTACTATCATTGTTTATACCGCTCTATCAAAATCACTGATGTACAAAGTGTGAAGAATAAAGAAGTGATTCGTGTGATGTATTATATTATTTCAAGACAGTATTGCTTGAGGACAAGCAACGCTCAAGTGTGGGGATATTGATAAGGCTAAAAAGGAACATATATTTCATAGCAAAATCTCCCAAGAAAGACAAGATTTTAGTTGCAATTGTTCCATTTTCAAGTAATATTCGTTTATTTTAAATAAGTGCGAAGACAAAAGGCGAAAACGACGAATTGAAGACACAAAGGTCCAAAAAGCTCAAAAGTACAAGATACAATCAAAAAGGTTCAAATTATTGATGAGGAACGTCTAAAAATGACAAGAGTACAAGTTACAAAACGCAAAGTACAAAATATAAAATTGTACGCAAGGACGTTCGAAAATCCGGAACCGGGACCAGAGTCAACTCTCAACGCTCGACGCAACGGTGTAAAAATTACGAGTCAACTATGCACAAGAATAAAATATAATATTTAAATAATTCATAATAAGAATAATATTAAATAATAAAAAGTTGTTAATTGAGCATAGTTCAGGGGTCATAAGTGAAAATTCAATTTCTAAATTCGCCTATAAAAGGCTTTGTAATCGTAATGTAAAAACACACCTTTTTCTATCTTTTTCTTATTTATCAATATCAATTATCAATATCTATATTCTATATCTCTATCATAATGTTAACTTAATAAGATATAACAATAATCTTAATTTTAATTTTAAATTATGATAATAATAAGATTTATGATAGAGATCGTTTGAGTGTGTAAGTCGAAATTCTGTCCGTGTAACGCTACGCTATTTTTAATCATTGTAAGTTATGTTCAACCTTTTTACATTAATGTATCGTAACTAAGTTATTATTATGCTTATTTGAGCCGAAGTAATCGTGATGTTGGGCTAAAATATTAAGAAGGGGTTATTGAACTTTGGACCATAATTAAGGTTTGGGCAAAAGACCGACACTTGTGAAAATTGAACTATTGACTATTAATAGATGGGGGGTATTGTCTAATTGAGTGACAACTCATTGGAGTCTGTCGAACCTATCTTCAAATTAATTAACCTAATAATTAATAATGATTATGGTTGTCCTATTTAGTTATGTTCATATGGAATCTGTTATAATCATTTAATTAATCAATTGGGTTGGGTAATTGATTATTCATTCTGATCAAGTGGATGAATTAATATTCATAAACTAATTAAAACAGGGGTGGATTACATACAGTGATAACTGGTGTAATTGTTGACAGAAGTGATAACTGCGTCACAGTTTAAATCCTTAATCAGTTGGAATATTTGACTTCGGGTATAAGGGTAATTTGACGAGGATACTCGCACTTTATTTTTATGACCGATGGACTATTATGGACAAAAACCAGATAGACGTATCAAATAAACCAGGACAAAGGACAATTAACCCATGGTAATAAATTAAAATCAACACGTCAAACATCATGATTACGGAAGTTTAAATAAGCATAATTCTTTTATTATATTTCTCATCGTATCTTTATTTACTGTCATTTTATTACTCGCAATTTTATTTACTGTCATTTTATTTATTGTCATTATTTTACGCACTTTAATTATCGTCATTTATCTTTACGCTTAAAATATAGAATCGACAAACCGGTCATTAAACGGTAAAACCCCCCTTTTATAATAATATTACTACTTATATAATTATATATATTTTGTATAAATATAGTTAAAAATATAGTAAGTATCACCAACTCCCTGTGGAACGAACCGGACTTACTAAAAACTACACTACTCTACGATTAGGTACACTGCCTATAGTGTTGTAGCAAGGTTTAGGTATATCCCATCCGTAAATTAATAAAACTTGTGTTATATTTTGTAGTATTTTGTATTAAAAATAATACTATTTCGTACACCCCGCTGCACACATCAGTTGTGTATCGACTACCGAGAGTTGAACAAACTTACCATCAAGAACCGTTATCCACTACCGAGAATCGACGACTTATTTGATCAACTACAAGGCTCGTCGGTTTATTCGAAGATCGATTTACGTTCTGGATATCATCAAATGCGGGTGAAGGAGGATGATATTCCAAAAACAGCTTTTAGGACGCGTTACGGTCATTACGAGTTTATGGTTATGCCATTTGGTTTAACTAACACACCAGATGTGTTCATGGACCTTATGAACCGAGTGTGTGGACCATATCTTGACAAGTTTGTCATTGTTTTCATCGATGACATACTTATCTACTCAAAGAATGATCAAGAGCACGAAGAACATTTGAGAAAAGTACTAGAGTTGTTGAGGAAAGAAAAACTGTACGCTAAGTTTTCAGAGTGTGCATTTTGGTTGAAAGAAGTTCAATTCCTCGGTCACATAGTGAACAAAGAAGGTATTCAGGTGGATCCGGCAAAGATTGAAATCGTTGAAAAATGGGAAACCCCGAAAACTCCGAAACACATACACCAATTTTTAGGATTAGCTGGTTACTACAGAAGATTCATCCAAGATTTTTCCAAAATAGCAAAACCCTTGACTGCATTAACGCATAAAGGAAAGAAATTTGAATGGAAGGATGAACAAGAAAAAGCATTTCAAGTGTTGAAGAAAAAGTTAACTATGGCACCTATATTGTCATTGACTGAAGGGAATGATGATTTTGTGATATATTGTGATGCCTCATGAAAGGACCCGTTCATATACATTATAAACGATTCACAATAGTTGATTACATTGCGAGGTATTTGACCTCTATATGATACATTTTACAAACATTGCATTCGTTTTTAAAAGAAAAACTTTCTTTACATCGAAAATTGACAGGCATGCATACCATTTCATAATATCCACTATCCAACTATAAATTGATTTAATAATAATCTTTGATGAACTCAATGACTTGAATGCAACGTTCTTCGAAATATGCTATGAAAGACTCCAAGTAATATCTTTAAAATGAGCAAATGCACAGCAGAAGATTTCTTTAACACCTGAGAATAAACATGCTTTAAAGTGTCAACCAAAAGGTAGGTGTGTTCATTAGTTTATCATAATCATTTATTTCCATCATTTTAATACACCACAAGAATTTCATTTCCAGTTCTCATAAATATACGTCCCATGCATAGAGACAAAAATAATTATTCATATGGTGAATACCTGGTAACCGACATTAACTAAATACATATAAGAATATCCCCTATCATTCCGGGATCCTCCTTCAGACATGATAAAAATTTCGAAGTACTAAAGCATCCGGTACTTTGGATGGGGTTTGTTAGGCCCAATAGATCTATCTTTAGGATTCGCGTCAATTAGGGTGTCTGTTCCCTAATTCTTAGATTACCAGACTTTAATAAAATAGGGCATATTCAATTTCGATAATTCAACCATAGAATGTAGTTTCAATTACTTGTGTCTATTTCGTCAAACATTTATAAAAGCGCATGTATTCTCAATCCCAAAAATATAAAGGGTAAAAAAGGCAAATGAAACTCACCATACTGTATTTCGTAGTAAAAATACATATAACGTCATTAAACAAGTGCAAGGTTGGCCTCGGATTCACGAACCTAAATTAATTATATATATTTATGTGTTGGTCAATATTTGTCTAACAAATTAGGTCAAGTCATAGTGTACCACAATCCTAATGCTCGAGACTAATATGCAAAAGTCAACAAAAGTAAATTTGACTCAAAATAATTTCCAGAAATCTATACATGATTAATATATAGTTTAAATATCGTCATTTTATATATTTAAATATTTTTAAAAGATTTATTAGAGTAAATAATATAATTTATTTATTAATAAATAAAATTTTATATTAAATTTATATAATAAAATATACTTTTATATATATTAAGTAATAAAATTTATAGGGTTCATTTAATATCATAAAGATAATATGATAGATATTATTAAAGTAAGTTATTACACGTAGTAAAATATGTTTGTATCACATATTTATTTGATAAAATAATATCTATAATGATAGTAAGTAAAAGTTGTATTATTTTGTAATAATAATTATTATTATAAAAATATCAATATTTATAATTACTAAGATGACATTATGATAAAACGATAATTCTAATTATGATAACTTTAATATTTACGATAATTTTTAATATTATCTTTAAAAATAATAATTCTATTTAAAATAATAACAATAATGATATTTTATAGTAACAATGACATTTCTATTAAAATGATAATTTTTGTTAAAATGATAGTTTTAATACTAACGATACTTTTAATAATAATAGTAATGATAAAAAATAATAAGAACGATAATTTTATCTAAATCAATATCTTATAATATTTTAATTTCATCATGATACTCTTACTCATTTATTCCTAATCGTTTCGTTTAATAGCTTTTAATCGTCTTTTATATCGTGTTCATAATAATGATAATAATAGTAATCAAAATAATTAGGTGTTACAAATATTTGTTTTAATTACACTAATATTAATAATGATAGTTACTATAACATTACTAACGATAATACTATTAATTATCCTAATGATAATATAGTAATAATAATAATAACAATAACAATAACCATTTTTAAATAATGATATATATATTAATAATGATAATAATAATAATAATAATACTAATAATAATAATAATAATAATAATAATAATAATAATAATAATAATTGGATAATAATAATAATACTAATTATAACTTTAACGATAATAACGATAGTAATAAATAAAAAAAAATAACAATTTTTAATGATAAATCCCTTTTATTGATAAAGATAATAATAAGATAAAACTAGAACGACGATAAAAACGACGATAATAATAATCATTTTTAATAAAAATATCAAAAATTCAATTGATTATAACTTCTAATTCGTTCATCGAAACCATTCGATATCTAAAGGAAAAGTTCTTAATTTTTCGCTAGCTTTTCAAAGACAAGCATATCTTATACCTTATCTCAACCGCAAGTGTAACTAATTCAAGATTCAACCTAACCTGTCTAAGGGCAATATCAAAAGTACAAGCATGCATAATCCTAAATACTCGAGCACTAGTCAGGGATACACTATTAGTATGTAAAAGTTAAATTATGAGTACTCACGTATCAATATTGAGATTCAATATTGCAGGAAAGGTACGTAGACGCAACGGAAATGATAAACACTATATTGACCTCACGAGCATACCAATGAACCATACTCAATCACCTTCATAGCTATAACCCATAATTTCCTTAATCCTATCCTACTCGAAAAATAATTTCGAAATCACTCGGACAGCACTCCGCCGTAATATTTTATGTATACTAATAATATCTTGAAATAATACGGGGTAAATATATATATGTAAATCGAAACCTATTGAATTCTATTTTTAATAGATTTTTAAATTATTAAAGTGAATTATTAAAGTATGAATTATTAAAGTGAATTATTAAAGTATGAATTATTAAAGTGAATTGTTAAAGTATGAATTATTAAAGTGAATTATTAAAGTATGAATTATTAAAGTGAATTATTAAAGTTAAAGTAAAGTAAAAATAAAGTAAAGGTAAAGTTTAAGTATAGTAAAAGTATAAAACTATGTACGTATAATACGCGTATAAATATATATAATATTAATTTAAATCATTATATATATTTAATAAAATAAAATATAAATATCGTTATCTTTATCATTCTAGTTAAGTAATGAGTTGTCAAAAGTGGTTCTAGATATTTATAAAAGTTATATACGTTTTAATAATAAAGTTCTTTTTAAACTGAAAATGTTTTTTTGTACGTTTGAAACTAAATAGATCAATTGAGTCTTTATGAGATTCAATCTTCCACTATCCTTTATTTAGTTCTCAATGATTGACAATTTGTTCTTATTTATAAATCACTTTACCATTTTTCCGAATATTTTTAAAATGGAAAGATTTCTTAAATCAACGTGGGCCTTTCAACAGAGACTTGTAATCATAATTCAATATATCTGATAATTCAATCATTTGATCTTATCTTCTAATTCCATTGATAAACATATTGAAATAGATACAATCATGTAAAGTATTTAATCTAATATTTTGTTTACGTTTCAAGTTATAATATATATACACATATACATATATAATCATATTCGTTTAATGGTTCGTGAATCGTTGGAACTTGGTCGAGGTTGAATGAATGTATGAACATAGTTTAAAATTCTTGAAATTTAACTTAACAAATATTGCTTATCGTGTCGGAAACACATAAAGATTAAAGTTTAAATTTGGTTGGAAATTTCCGGGTTGTCACAGTACCTACCCGTTAAAGAAATTTCGTCCCGAAATTTGAGTGGAAAGGTCGTGAATGATAATAAGTATGTTTTCATGATGCATACGGGCTGAAAATTAGAGTTTTATCATCAGCGGATAATTTGGATAAACAATCCATTTTTATGAAGAGTACGAATGAAGCTAACATAGAAGAGTGAAATGAGTAAGTGTAGATTCATCTTATCATTTGATGTAGATATGATTGATTCCCAGATTTCAAGGGATTTGAAGAAAATCTTCTTAATAAGATTTGACTCTCCGGTAATCAAGGGAACTAGGATCCGCTTTAAATGCGATCATCCATTTTAATTGTTCTGTCGGAGATTTTCTTATAAATTCACCTCCTTCATTTCCTTACAACTCACACCTTCTGTTGATGCATTTTATGCAAGTCCCTAGACATCTACCCACATCCATTGCAGGTACAACAGTTTACAGGCCACCATGATTGCTCGTTATTATCTTATCCATGTTTGTATGTGGTTACAGGAACTGCAGGAACGAGATTAAGATGTTTGACTATGTTAGACTTAGTCAGACGTACGAGTGAAGCCTCACTAGTACGGCTGACAGGCTCATACGCACGGTTGATGCTGAGCTAAGTCACAATTACAACCTAAATGAGAAGACACGAGTGAGTGATCACCTGTACGGCTGATGAAGCCAACTCGTACATGTGATGAATGAATCGTATGGGTGAGTCAACAGCAGGGGTATATAAAGTCTTATGTTCTTCATTTTAGGTTAAGCCTCTCATTTGTTACACACACTCAGATCTAGTGAGCTCCTCCGATTCTCTCTCAGTCCAACTCACCCAGGTGGTGAATAATAGCTCTAGGTGTTGATCTAATCACACTTGATTTAGTTGTGGTTTGACTAAATTAATCAAAAAAAAACTTAACCTATTCACTAGAGGGTTTGATTCACTTATTCCGCCATTGTGTGAGTTAAATCTGTTGATTTCTAAGTTCCTAGTCATGTTTCATCACCTTCTATTCTTTCCCCCAAACTTGTATTTTAAAGTATTCATCAATATGCTCCATCCAGTTCTGATTCTCGATATACTTCTAACTTTCATATCGATCATTATTCTTTTTCATCTACCGCCGGAAGAATCTATTTACTTCTACTATACTCTTGGGTTTATAGTGTTTCTAGTTCTCCCGTATCTTTATAATGCTATATGCATCGATATATATGGTTTATAATTTCTGGTTTGTCGTTGGGCTTTATATGTTCCCTTATATTTCAAAGTCTCTGCTTCTGTCTTCTATAATCATTATCATTCACAGTTAATGCTCTCTTTTATTTACTGCAATTTATACCCCAATTTCTATTTCGGAGTTTTGTCCTTTCGTTTCTTCTTCTTGCGATTAAGCACCGCTTGTAATGGTTCAGAATTCACAGATATGAATTTCAGAATGAACATTGTTAATGTTCTAGGAAGGAAATTGTGATGGCACGATCTTGACTTGTCAAATTACTAGAATACCTTAGAAAATGCCGAATCATCAAGAAATATTTTCTTAATATTTAGAGGTTAAATAGAATACAAGAGTCGTATAACATGGCACATGATGATGTTATAATCTGTGAATCATCACGTTCCATTTAGAAACTTAGCATGACTTACTGTAATATAATCACATTGATCAAGTATCATTATATTATACTAATTCATGCTTCAGTTCCCAACACTACTTTAAAATATTCCTATTTTAAACTTGAATGTTTCAGAATTTAGAAACTAAAATAGTTTCTTTTATGATGTAATACAGATAGCGCGAAGAGGTAAATGATTTCAAATAAGAAAAATTAAGAAAATACCTTCAGAAATATGGAGGATATTTATAATGAAAGATATGATGATATTTTAGAATTTCTAATATCAGAGGATGATGAAGAATATTGTCCGCAGGGGTTTAGAGTCAGGAGCAAGGTATTCGTTAATGACTTTAGCAGGTACTGGATCATTTGGATCCTGTGAAGTCAGGTTCAGTCTTTGTAATTTGTCCACAGCCTCCTTCCTACTTTGCTCAATCCGTTTTCCAGTTCCAAAACTTCTCTTTTTCTGCGCTTTGCCAGCACACTTCATCATTATCATCCAGCTTTTACCGTTTAAAGTCGTTTATAGTTTTTGCTACTTCATCAGCATTTTTTCCATTTTCGGAGAACCAATTCGTAGTTCGGAGTGTTTTTCAGAAACTTCACATTCAAATTAAGTCCAGAAGATAGACGTTATATACACACATATAACTGTTGGCGTAGACATGCTGCGAGATTTCAAAATACTGATTGCTAATTCCCAATGATTCGTATGGCAATTCTCATTACAAGATGCGAATGAGTAAATGATGGGGTTTCAATGAATAATTATAATGACTTTTTGGAGAGGCTAAAGTCAAAGGGTAATGAAGTTGTTGGTACATCTGCTAATAATGGGGTGGAATGTAAAAGGTTACCTGGTAACGATGGTGTATATCTCAAGGTTATAATAAGGTTAGTCTAACTGAAAAGTCGAAGTTGACTTGCTGGAGCTGTGACAAAACTGGCTACTTTGAATAGGAGTCGCAAAGTTATTTTTGCTAATAAATGCCAAAGAATCTGACGCGGATATGTTGTTTAAATTTTTACTTTGGTTTCAAGAGTTTTTCGGGTACATAACTGTGGGTAGCATGTGGTTGGATCATCATCTCGATTGCTCATCATTCGAAGTGTCTTTAGAAATTTTCGAAGGGTTTGAACACAGATTGTAATCGTTAACATACATTTGATGTTCTAACACAGTTTTGAAGTCAAAATATAGCTTGTGAAAGATGTAAGGATCTAAGAGTGATGATTTTGGTCATATCTCAAGTTGAATTTTGAGATTTCAAAATCAGAATATGTAATTAAATTTTGAATGAGTATGGTTGTTTTGATTTCTATAAAAGAATGTATATTGTTGTGAAAGTAGGGAGTATAATGGATGATTTGCTGAATCAGATTCGAAGAATGTAACATATTAATTGTGAATTTATATATCTCTCGGGTATTACCTACCCGTTAAAAAAAAATTTCACAATTAATATTTTGTACAAAAGAATTTTATTACAGTCTTTATGAAAATATATATGTATATTTTCTTCAGATGTAACATAAATTTAATGAGTTAATGTTAAATTAAACTCATTTGATTTACGGTTGAAACTAGAATTGAATAATCCCTAAAGGCTTTAAAAAGTACATAACTTTTACGCAGTATTTCTTTAATGACATTGAAATTATGAATCAATACTTCGTTATTTGTTGATGTATGATGTTCGGTTCGTGGAATTCTTGTGAATTTCGCCAAGTACGAATGATGTTATCTGAAAAGTTTCGGGTACATCGATGATGAAAGTGTAAAATCAAATATATACTTGATTTATTATGAATTAGAATTTGTTGAATTGCGACAGAGATTGTAGTTAACGCTGGTTAAGTTGCGGCCTAAGGACGTACATTTTTGTATATTTGTAATATGAATTAACCGAGTAGTTAAGATTCACACACAATAGCTTAGCACGGAAAGATTTATTTCAAATATATATATATATATATATATATATATATATATATATATATATATATATATATATATATATATATATATATATATATATATATATATATATATATATATATAATATACATATAATTTCTTCAGAGGGAATAAGTTAATTCTTCATAACTCGTTGATACAATATACACGTTATTGATTCGTAATGATGTCCACAGTGATTCTTGACCTGACGGAGTTTGTGATGTTATCGGTGTTGTTGATTCGGATGTTAACTGTACTGACGATGCTGGTAACGCTGACGGTACTGTTGATGCTGTTGGTAAAGCAAGTTTAGCTTGCTAATCACACACCATTTTTGTCAGGGTTTCTACTCTTCCTTCTATCATTTTGGTTCGCTTAACTGATTTATGGTTAGGGCTAGATTAGATAATCTCTAAGACTTTAGAGATTACATAATCGCTGCGGAAATGTTTCTCCAATGAAGTTATGAATTAATACTTCATCAGTTATTGTTGTTGGTACTCCTTGGTATCTATGGTGCGTATGACGTTGATGCTCGTGGGACAGATTGTGAAGTTGAGGTTTATGACGCGGTTGTGGTTGAAGGTGGTAATGGTACTGTTGGCGTTGATGATGGTGGTACTGGTTATGCTGCTGATGCTGCTGCTGGTGTTTGTAATCTCCGCACCATATTCTCCAAAGCCACTACCCGAGCGCGAAGCTCGTTGACTTCTTCTATTACACCGGGGTGATTGTCGGTTCGGACGAGCGGATAAATAAAATCTAAAATTTGATGTAATATATAATCGTGACGAGATACTCTGGAAATGAGCGAGAAAAAGGTGTTTCGGATAGGTTCGCCGGTAAGTGCTTCAGGTTCTTCGTCAAGAGGGCAATGTGGTGGATGGAAGGGATCACCTTCTTCTTGTCTCCAATGATTGAGGAGGCTACGAACCCATCCCCAATTCATCCAGAATAGGTGATGACTGATTGGTTGATCTATTCCGATCACACTGCTTTCGGAGCTTGAATGGGATTCCATTTCGGAATCTGAGTGACTTGAACTGATGACGAATTCCATTTCGTACGATTGGATAAAGGATTTTTTTTTCGATATGAAATGATTTTGGCTAACGGATGGTATTCTAATTACATAGAATATATATATATATATATATATATATATATATATATATATATATATATATATATATATATATATATATATAGATCAAAAGATTTCGTAGATTACGGAGGACTTTGCAGGATATGTCAGGCAAAGTTTAAAGTAACAGATACGATAAGATATGATTTAGCAGATATGCTAAGATATGAATTTTTGTCTATACACTATTCATGCAATCAATGCAGCAAGACGTGTCTTAGACTAAAAATGATAAGCAGGTAATTTCCTGAGGATGATAAGTAGTTAATTTTCGACACAAAATGATAAGCAAAACTTTTGACATGCAGACACGGTCGAAGTCCAAACTCACTAATGCATCCTATCGACTTATCAGTTAGACACACTAATGCAGACCTGGTTCGCTAAGTCCACCGCTCTGATACCAACTGAAAGGACCCGTTCATATACATTATAAACGATTCACAATAGTTGATTACATTGCGAGGTATTTGACCTCTATATGATACATTTTACAAACATTGCATTCGTTTTTAAAAGACAAACTTTCTTTACATCGAAAATTGACAGGCATGCATACCATTTCATAATATCCACTATCCAACTATAAATTGATTTAATAATAATCTTTGATGAACTCAATGACTCGAATGCAACGTTCTTCGAAATATGCTATGAAAGACTCCAAGTAATATCTTTAAAATGAGCAAATGCACAGTGGAAGATTTCTTTAACACCTGAGAATAAACATGCTTTAAAGTGTTAACCAAAAGGTTGGTGAGTTCATTAGTTTATCATAATCATTTATTTCCATCATTTTAATAGACCACAAGAATTTCATTTCCAGTTCTCATAAATATACGTCCCATGCATAGAGACAAAAATAATCATTCATATGGTGAACACCTGGTAACCGACATTAACTAAATACATATAAGAATATCCCCTATCATTCCGGGATCCTCCTTCGGACATGATATAAATTTTGAAGTACTAAAGCATCCGGTACTTTGGATGGGGTTTGTTAGGCCCAATAGATCTATCTTTAGGATTCGCGTCAATTAGGGTGTCTGTTCCCCAATTCTTAGATTACCAGACTTTAATAAAAAGGGGCATATTCGATTTCGATAATTCAACCATAGAATGTAGTTTCAATTACTTGTGTCTATTTCGTCAAACATTTATAAAAGCGCATGTATTCTCAGTCCCAAAAATATAAAGGGTAAAAAGGGCAAATGAAACTCACCATACTGTATTTCGTAGTAAAAATACATATAACGTCATTGAACAAGTGCAAGGTTGGCCTCGGATTTACGAACCTAAATTAATTATATATATTTATGTGTTGGTCAATATTTGTCTAACAAATTAGGTCAAGTCATAGTGTACCACAATCCTAATGCTCGAGACTAATATGCAAAAGTCAACAAAAGTAAATTTGACTCAAAATAATTTCCAAAAATCTATACATGATTAATATATAGTTTAAATATCGTCGTTTTATATTTTTAAATATTTTAAAAAGATTTATTAGAGTAAATAATATAATTTATTTATTAATAAATAAAATTTTATATTAAATTTGTATAATAAAATATACTTTTATATATATTAAGTAATAAAATTTATAGGGTTCATTTAATATAATAAAGATAATATTATAGATATTATTAAAGTAAGTTATTACACGTAGTAAAATATGTTTGTATCATATATTTATTTGATAAAATAATATCTATAATGATAGTAAGTAAAAGTTGTATTATTTTGTAATAATAATTATTATTATAAAAATATCAATATTTATAATTACTAAGATGACATTATGATAAAACGATAATTCTAATTATGATAACTTTAATATTTACGATAATTTTTAATATTATCTTTAAAAATAATAATTCTATTTAAAATAATAACAATAATGATATTTTATAGTAACAATGGCATTTCTATTAAAATGATAATTTTTGTTAAAATGATAGTTTTAATACTAACGATACTTTTAATAATAATAGTAATGATAAAAAATAATAAGAACGATAATTTTATCTAAATCAATATCTTATAATATTTTAATTTCATCATGATACTCTTACTCATTTATTCCTAATCGTTTCGTTTAATAGCTTTTAATTGTCTTTTATATCGTATTCATAATAATGATAATAATAGTAATCAAAATAATTAGGTGTTACAAATATTTGTTTTAATTACACTAATATTAATAATGATAGTTGCTATAACATTACTAACGATAATACTAATAATTATCCTAATGATAATATAGTAATAATAATAATAACAATAACAATAACCATTTTTAAATAATAATATATATATTAATAATGATAATAATAATAATAATACTAATAATAATAATAATAATAATAATAATAATAATAATAATAATAATAATAATAATAATTGGATAATAATAATAATACTAATTATAACTTTAACGATAATAACGATAGTAATAAATAAAAAAAATAACAATTTTTAATGATAAATCCCTTTTATTGATAAAGATAATAATAATGATAATAATAAGATAAAACTAGAACGACGATAAAAATGACGATAATAATAATCATTTTTAATAAAAATATCGAAAATTCAATTGATTATAACTTCTAATCCGTTCATCGAAACCATTCGATATCTAAAGGAAAAGTTCTTAATTTTTCGCTAGCTTTCCAAGGACATGCATATCTTATACCTTATCTTAACCGCAAGTGTAACTAATTCAAGATTCAACCTAACCTGTCTAAGGGCAATATCAAAAGTACAAGCATGCATAATCCTAAATACTCGAGCACTAGTCAGGGATACACTATTAGTATGTAAAAGTTAAATTATGAGTACTCACGTATCAATATTGAGATTCAATATTGCAGGAAAGGTACGTAGACGCAACGGAAATGATAAACACTATATTGACCTCACGAGCATACCCATGAACCATACTCAATCACCTCCATAGCTATAACCCATAATTTCCTTAATCCTATCCTACTTGAAAAACAATTTCGAAATCACTCGGACAGCACTCCGTCGTAATATTTTATGTATACTAATAATATCTTGAAATAATACGGAGTAAATATATATATGTAAATCGATTGAGAGAGTTTAGAGAAAAATATTTTCAAGTTTCTATGAAATAATGAAACCTATTGAATTCTATTTATAATAGATTTTTGAATTATTAAAGTGAATTATTAAAGTATGAATTATTAAAGTGAATTATTAAAGTGTAAATTATTAAAGTGAATTATTAAAGTATGAATTATTAAAGTGAATTATTAAAGTATGAATTATTAAAGTGAATTATTAAAGTTAAAGTAAAGTAAAAATAAAGTAAAGGTAAAGTTTAAGTATAGTAAAAGTATAAAACCATGTACGTATAATACGCGTATAAATATATATAATATTAATTTAAATCGTTATATATATTTAATAAAATAAAATATAAATATCGTTATCTTTATGATTCTAGTTAAGTAATGAGTTGTCAAAAGTGGTTCTAGATATTTATAAAAGTTATATACGTTTTAATAATAAAGTTCTTTTTAAACTGAAAACTTTTTTTTGTACGTTTGAAACTAAATAGATCAATCGAGTCTTTATGAGATTCAATCTTCCACTATCCTTTGTTTAGTTCTCAATGATTGACAATTTGTTCTTATTTATAAATCACTTTACCATTATTCCGAATATTGTTAAAATGGAAAGATTTCTCAAATCAACGTGGGCCTTTCAACAGAGACTTGTAATCATAATTCAATATATCTGATAATTCAATCATTTAATCTTATCTTCTAATTCCATTAATAAACATATTGAAACAGATACAATCATGTAAAGTATTTAATCTAATATTTTGTTTACGTTTCAAGTTATAATATATATATATACACATATACATATATAATCATATTCGTTTAATGGTTCGTGAATCGTTGGAACTTGGTCGAGGTTGAATGAATGTATGAACATAGTTTAAAATTCTTGAAATTTAACTTAACAAATATTGCTTATCTTGTCGGAAACACATAAAGATTAAAGTTTAAATTTAGTAGGAAATTTCCGGGTTGTCACACCTCAAAGCAAGGTCTCAGTTGTGTATTAATGCAACGAACGAAGGTAATTGCTTATGCGTCTAGGCAATTAAAGATTCACGAGCAGAATTATACGACGCATGATTTGGAATTAGGCGCGGTTGTTTTTGCATTAAAGACTTGGAGGCACTACTTATATGGGGTCAAAAGTATTATATATACCGATCACAAAAGTCTCCAACACATATTTAATTAGAAACAACTGAACATGAGGCAGCGTAGGTGGATTGAGTTATTGAATGATTACGGTTTCGAGATTCGTTACCATCCGGGGAAGGCGAATGTGGTAGCCGACGCTTTGAGTAGAAAGGACAGAGAACCTATACGGGTAAAAGCTATGAATATAATTATTCTCACTAACCTTATTACTCAAATAAAGGAGGCGCAACAGGGTGTTGTAAAAGAAGGGAATTTGAAGAATGAAATACCCAAAGAATCGGAGAAACACCTTAATATTCGAGAAGACGGAACCCGGTATAGAGCTGAAAGAATTTGGGTACCAAAGTTTGGAGATGTGAGGGAAATGGTACTTGGGGAAGCACATAAAACCAGATACTCAATACATCCCGGAGTGGGAAAGATGTACAAGGACATCAAGAAACATTTTTGGTGGCCGGGAATGAAAGCCGATATTGCGAGATACGTAGGAGAATGTTTGACGTGTTCTAAGGTCAAAGCTGAACATTAGAAACCATCAGGTCTACTTCAACAATGTGAAATTCCGGAATGGAAATAGGAAAACATTACCATGGATTTCATTACTAAATTGCCAAGGACTGCAAGTGATTATGATACTATTTGGGTAATAGTCGGTCGTCTCACCAAATCAGCACATTTTCTGCCAATGAGAGAAGATGACAAAATGGAGAAGTTGGCGCGATTATACTTGAAAGAAGTTGTCTCCAGACAGGGAATACCATTCTCTATTATCTCAGATAGGGATGGCAGATTTTTTTCAAGGTTTTGGCAGACATTACAGCAAGCATTAGGAACTCGTCTAGACATGAGTACTGCATATCATCTACAGACTGATGGGAAAGCAAAAGGACGATACAAACACTTGAAGACATGCTACGAGCATGTGTTATTGATTTTGAAAACAGTTGGGATCGACACCTACCGTTAGCAGAATTTTCCTACAACAACAGTTATCACTCAAGTATCGAGATGGCACCGTTTGAGGCACTTTATGGTAGAAAGTGCAGGTCTCCAGTTTGTTGAAGTGAAGTTGGGGATAGACAAATTACGGGTCCGGAGATAATTCAAGAAACTACCGAGAAGATCATTCAAATTCAACAACGGTTAAAAACCTCCCAAAGTAGACAAAAGAGCTACGCGGACATTAAAAGAAAAGAAATAGAATTTGAAATTGGGGAGATGGTCATGCTTAAGGTTTCACCTTGGAAAGGTGTTGTTAGATTTGGTAAATGGGGGAAACTAAATCCAAGATACATCGGGCCATTCAAGATTATAGATCGTGTCGGACCAGTAGCTTACTGACTTGAGTTACCTCAACAACTCGTGGCTATATATAACACTTGCCACGTCTCGAATTTGAAGAAATGTTTTACTAAAGAAGATCTCACTATTCTGCTAGACAAAATCCAAATCAATGAAAAACTTCAATTCATCGAAGAACCCGTCGAAATAATGGATCGTGAGGTTAAAAGACTTAAGCAAAGTAAAATACCAATTGTTATGGTTTGATGGAATGCTCCTAAAGGACCCGAGTTCACCTGGGAACGTAAAGACCAGATAAAGAAGGAATACCCGCACTTATTTCCAGAAGATGCGTCAACACCTTCAACCGCTTAAAATTTCGGGACGAAATTTATTTAACGGGTAGGTACTGTACTCACCCGAACTTTTCCATGATTATATATTAAATGAAAACTATATTTGCATGATTAAATGTTTCCAACATGTTAAGCAATCAAACTTATTAATACTTGATTATTTGAAATGAGTTTCATGTAGACAATTGACCACCCAAGTTGACCGGCAATTCACGAACATTAAAACTTGTAAAAATGACATAATGATATATATATATATGGATATATATATGGTTAACATGAGATTATGATAAGTAAGTATCTCACTAAGTATATTAACAATGTGTGATATACATAAAAAATGAGAATATTGAATTATGAAGCTCGAAACGATATACATAACGATTATCGTTATAACAACGTCTTACTAAATACATATGTATTGTATTAAGATATTGATACTATATTTAACATGATAAAATGATAATTAATTATATCATTGAGTGTATTAACAATGAACTATATAAGTAAGATAAGACTACTAACTTAAGGATTTCGAAACAATATATATATGTAACGATTATCATTATAATAGTATTTTAACATATATATATATATATATATATATATATATATATATATATATATATATATATATATATATATATATATATATATATATATATATATATATATATATATATATATATATATATGATGTTAAGATATATTCATACACCATGTTATCATGTTAACATAACAAATTAACATCTCATTTAAGTATAATAACAATGAATTATTTACATTTAACTAGATCGTTAACTTAAAGGTTTCAAAACAACACTTACATGTAACGACTAATGATGACTTAACGACTCAGTTAAAATGTATATACATGTAGTGTATTTAGATGTATTAGTACACTTTTGAAAGACTTCAAGACACATATCAAAGTACTTCTACTTAATAAAAATACTTACAGTTACATCCTCATTCATTTTCATCAACAATTCTACTCATATGCAACCGTATTCGTACTCGTACAATACCCAGCTCCTAGATGTACACACTATTGATATATACACATAAAAATCTACTCCTTAGCAGCCTTAAATGATTAAGGAACATGTGGAACCAACCATTTGTCAACTAGCATGAATTATTTAGCAAGAAAACAAACTTAAGAATCTTTTCTTTCTTTATGATGGGTAAAAACGTTTTTATGATTTCACCTCATTTTTTCATTCCATTTTCTCATACTTACACTCCAAATTCTCTCTCAAAATACTCCTAACATCATACTTGATCATCTCCAAGCATTTTCACCATCTTTTATCTTCAATTACAAGCTTTAATCATCATAAAAACGACCATTCATGAACACTTCAATAAATCTTTCAAACTTGCTAGATTACTTCCAAGCTTTCAAATCCATTTCAAGCAATCATCCAAGATCAAGAAACTTTTTTTAATCTCAGTAGGATTTCAATTCTAAATCAAAGGTAAGAATCATATTCAAGCTTTGGTTCAATTTCTATAAACATAACTATCTTAATTCAAGTAGTAATCTTACTTGAACTTGTTTTCGTGTCATGATTCTACTTCAAGAACTTTCAAGCCATCCAAGGATCCTTTGAAGCTAGATTAATTTTTTTCACTTTCAGTAGGTTTATCCACAAAACTTGAGGTAGTAATGATGTTCATAACATCATTCGATTCATATATATAAAACTATCTTATTCGAAGATTTGAACATGTAATCAGTAGAACATAGTTTAGTTAATTCTAAAATTGTTTGCAAACAAAGTTAATCCTTCTAACTTGACTTTTAAAATCAAATAAACACATGTTCTATATCTATATGATATGCTAACTTAATGATTTAAAACCTGGAAACACGAAGAACACCGTAAAATCGGACATACGCCGTCGTAGTGAAACCGGGGGCTGTTTTGGGTTAGAAAAATAAAAACTATCTTAATCTTTGAATTGGAAGTTTGTTTTTTGGAAAAATGATATTACATATGAACTTGATACTATATCCAAAAATCATGGTTAAACACAAAGTGGACGTATGTTTTCAAAATGGTCATCAAGATGTCGTTTTTTTCGACGGAAATGACTACCTCTTTAAAAAATGACTTGTAACCTGTATTTCTGACTATAAACTTATACTTTTTCTATTTAGTTTCATAAATTTCAGTTCATTATGAAACCATAGCAACTTGAATCACTCAAAACGGATTTGAAACGAAGAAATGACGGGTAAAACAAAATTGGATAAATTTGCTAGTTTTAGCTACGAAAATTTTGTAACAAATCTAGACTAACCATAACTTAACTAACTTATATTGTATTATACATGTATTCTAACATATATTATGTAATCTTGGGATACCATAGACACGTATACAATGTTTTGACATATCATATCGACCCATCTATATATATTATTTGGAACAACCATAGACACTCTATATGCAGTAATGCTTGAGTTAGCTATACAGGGTTGAGGTTGATTCCAAAATAATATATATACTTTGAGTTGTGATCTAGCCTGAGACTTGTATACACTGGGTCGTGGATTGATTCGAGATAATATATATTGATTTATTTATGTACATCTAACTGTGGACAACTAGTTGTATATTACTAACGTTCGACCGCTAACTTAATAAACTTAAATCATTAAAACGTAATAAAAAATGTTGTGAATATATTTCGATCATACTTTGAAAGATATGTATATATTTGTTATAGGTTCGTGAATCGATTCGTGGCCAAGTCTTAAATTTCTGACGAAGTAAAAATATGTGAAAGTGAGTTATAGTCCCACTTTTTAAATCTAATATTTTTGGGATGAGAATACATACAGTTTTATAAATTTTTTACAAAATAGACACAAGTACGTAAAACTACATTCTATGGTTGAATTATTAAACCGAATATGCCCCTTTTTAGTCTGGTAATCTAAGAATTAGGGAAGAGACACCCTAATTGACGCGAATCCTAAAGATAGATCTATTGGGCCCAACAAGCTCCATCCAAAGTACCAGACGCTTTAGTACTTTGAATTTATCCTGTACGAAGGGAGTCCCGGAATGATGGGGATATTCTATATGCATCTTGTTAAGGTCGGTTACCAGGTGTTCACCATATGAATGATTTTTATCTCTATGCAGTTTGCGAAATGCCTGATACGAGATGTGTATTTATGAGAAATGAAATCTTGTGGTCTATTATTACAATTTGATAAATATATAGGTTAAACCTATAACTCACCAACATTTTTTGTTGACGTTTTAAGCATGTTTATTCTCAGGTGATTGTTAAGAGCTTCCGCTGTTGCATACTAAATTAAGGACAAGATTTGGAGTCCATGCTTGTATTATATTGTTTAAAAACTGCATTCGAAGGCATATATTGATGTGTAATATTATTGTAAACCATTATGTAATGGTCGTGTGAAAACGCTATATTCTAGATTATCATTATTTGATAATCGTTGTAATATTTAAAAAGTTATGTTTTGTTTTAAAATCGAATGCAGCCTTTGAAAAACGTCTCATATAGAGGTCAAAATCTCGCAACGAAATCAATTAATATGGAATGTTTATAATCAATATGAACGGGACATCTCATTTACCTTTTCCTCGAACCCATTCTTCATTAAGCAACTAGAGGCTTCTTCATCATGAGGACATAGTGTATCCCAAAATTCCTTTGCACTTTCACATGAAAGCATTCTAACCCTTTGTTCACTAGGATGAACTCTATGAAGTAGTGATATAGCATTAAATTTCTTTAGCACTTTGTTCACTACTTCAGCATTTTGGAATGTTGAATTCACCATGTTTGAAGATTCTTGAGAAACAAGGTTTCCTCCCTTGATGATTCTTCATATGTCATAATCATTTAATTTGACATAGATCTTGAATCTTGTCTTCCACACATAGACATCCTCTCTATCAAAGATTGGTGCTTCATTGGCCAATCTTTCAAGGTATGCCATTGTTTGAGTTGATCCCAAGAACGTTTGACTCGGATTTTTGCACAAAATGGTTTTTGACTCAATCAAAAACGTTTCTAGAGCAAATGTTCGAGCAACCACTCTGATAACAATTTTAAGTAACTAGAGGTGGGTGAATAGACGATTTTTAAAACTTTTTTGATGATTAACAAGATTTGAACAATCCTTGACACTTTAATCAACTCAAACCAATATGTGGTGTGTTTATGTTTGTAATAATGCAAAATGTAAAGTAGAGAACATAAACACAAGGATTTATAGTGGTTCGAGTGGATGTTAACTAATCCACCTTAATCTACTCTCTGATTCACTAATCGGGTGTTTTGCTTCACTAAGCACTTTTCTCCAAATCCGGTGGAGATTCAATTTACAAGCCTTGTACTTCTTCTTAGACAACAAACCTAATACTTCTCTCCCTTTAAAAGATTACCTCCAACTTAAATCAACTTGTCTTCACCTTTGACAAGTATTATTCCCCAATGAGATTAATCAACTCCCTAGTTCCCTTTAAGGAAGATAATAGCTAAGCTAGCATATGCTTCTTATTACAAAGTACAAAGACTCACCATTTTCTAGTGATGACAATCCTAAGACAATTCTAAAAATTATTACAACACTATGTAAACTCACAAAGATAGTAATTTGAAAGTAAGTTTACAAAACCCCTTTTAAAATATATGAGATTATAGAACTTCTCTTGCTAATCACAAACATATGTATAATTGTTATGTTCTTGTGATTCTCTGATTATTTTGAGTTGTAGCATGCAAGAGGTCCAGGTCTTCAAAGTTCTCTAAGCCTTGCTATTTATATGGAGAGATAAAAAAGTAGTCGATGATGCAGCTTGGACCACGATCGACCACACGCGGTCCAGTCCAAAATACTGATCCGTTGTATAGTCGTTTGAATCAGTTTTAAATATTAACCTTTGAACGCTTTACTTCATTTAACACCTACAAAAGATACCCAACATCCTATACAAGTTCTATATGCATTAAATGTCCATTTACCTTGGATGTATTGCCTTGATAGTGACTTGTCATGCTCAAAGTAGAAAGCCTAACATTCTTAGATACAAGTCATGATAATTATTTGAGGCAATCTCAGCTTTGTCATAATCTTTATTTGTAATTAACACATTTGATAAATCCCTATTGGTTGGTAAACATGTCATTGATGACAACAACCTACTTTAATCACAAAGCATGCTAGTATTCAAATTTGAACTTGTTTGTAATTAATTAAGTGTGTTAATAATATCTTAACAATTTAAGCAAGTAATATCAATTAAGCATGTTGCAAGACATAAAGTTAAATCAAGTTTAAACTTATTCATGATGAAACATGACTAGGAACTTCGAAATCAACATGTTTAACTCACACAAAGGCGGAATTGGTGAATCAAACCATTCTAGTGAATATTGTGCTTTTTGGGATTAATTAAGTCAAACCACAACACATCAATGATTGTGATTAGATTAACACCTAGAGCTGTTATTCACCTTGTAAAAGGATTTGGGTTTAGAGAGAATCGGACTAGGGTTAACTAGATCTGAGCAGAGTGTATGTGTAATGAGAGGCTTACCCTAAAATGAAGAACATAACACTTAAATACTACCAGCTATTAAGTCAACTGCGCGAGTCAGGCTCACTTGTACGAGTGGGGATGCTCAGCCGTACGGTTGAATGCTCACTCGTGTCTGTTTACTTAGATTAGGTTTGTGACTCAGCTCAGCACACCCGTGCGTATGAGCTTATCAGCCGTACGAGTAAGGCTTCACTCGTGCGTCTGACTGAGTCTAAGATAGACAAACATCCTTATCGCGTTCCTGCAGTACCTGTAACCACATACAAACACATATAGGATAACAACGAGCGATCATGGTAACCTGTAAACTGAAGTACCTGCCATGGAGGTGGGTTAGATGTCTAGGGATTTACATAAAATGCATCAACAACTCCCCCTAGGACCTAGAACATCAATTACAATAAGTAAACGTCCATAAAGCATGCAAGTTCATAAGTACAAATAGTTTAGTAACGTTATTACAGTCCCAAATTCTCTCTCTCGCATAAACAAACATCAAACACAAAATACAAACAAGCAATACAGCATCAGATATGACTCGGTTGGCATGAGCTTTGTTCGAGCTTTGAGCATCACTTTCTTTGTTGAGGTAGGCATGATAAACATCGAATCACACACTGATATCTCATATATTCCTCTTTCCTATCTTCTCTGAACGTGATGTGATGACGGTAAAGTGTCTCCACATCAAATCTCAACAAGTTCCTCAGCCACATAGGATCCAAGATCCTCACATTGTCAAACTGTACGCTACCGTCATCATTCTCAATTGCAGTCAAAATCACTGCTTCCTCCGACAACTCATCGTAGAACCACCATCTGAAGTTCTTACAAATATCCTTGGGTAATTGTAACGACCCGCACTTTTTCGATCATTCTATATTTATAAGATTAATATTTACATAAATTAAACCTTACCAACATGACAAGCAATCCAAATTGTTGAGACTTATGTCTTCGAAAAGAGTTTTACACAACGTTTGACCGTTCAATTTGACCGATGATATCACGAACTATATAACATACGATAATTATACGTTTATGTATATATATGTATTTATATATATTTAACATGATCTAAGGATGTTTAACATCTCATTGGGTACTAATAACAACGAGTTATAAGTATATTTTGAAACTACTAACTTAAGTTTTCAAAACGATAACTATACGTAACGTTCTTCGACATAAATACTTATAACCTATAATACTTATACATGCATCGTATAGATATGTATTTTATCACTTTTAAAGGGCTTACATACATAAAACAATATAAGTATATTTACAAAAGATAGCTATATTTGAATCCTCGTTCCGTTTTCTCAAAGATTTCTACACGTATATCTAGGGTATATGTACCCGTATCATACGCAGCTTCTAGATGTATTTACTATTGGTATATACCAATGAAAATCTGCTCCTTAGCAGCCTTAAATGATTAAGAAACATGTGGAACCAACCATTTGTCAAGTAGCATGAATTATTTAGCAAGAAAACAAAGTTAGGTATCTTTTTTTTTCCTTTATAACCTAAAAACGTTTTTATGCATGCACACCATTTCTTCACCCCATTTTCTCATACTTACACTCCCATTTCTCTCTCAAAATACTCTTAAATTCATACTTGATCATCTCCAAGCATTTTCCCCATCATTTAGCTTCAAAAACATCACTTAATCACCATAAGAAAATCCTTACAAAAACACTTCAAGAATCCTTCCAAGAACACAAACTTACTTCCAATCTTTCATCCAATTCCATCACCCTTTTAGTTCTAGGTTCTTACTCCTCTTTTACAGCAACCTTGTCCAAGGAACTTGAGGTAGTAACTATGTTCATAACCTTATTCGATTCATATATATATAGCTATCTTATTTTGTGGTATAAAATTTTAACAACAAGAACATAGTTTGAAAGTTTTCAAACTTGTTTGCAAACTAAATAGATCCTTCTAACTTAACTTTTAAAATACTTCAAGACCTGTAATATAACTTAATTACATGCTAATTTAACAAGGTATAACTTGGTTTTTCAAAGAACACCTTAAAAACTGTTTTTACGACGTAGGAGTGCAACCGGGGACTGTTTTGGGTTGGATAATTAAAAACTATCTTAAACTTTGAATTGGAGGTTTATTTTCTGGAAAAATGATTTTTACTATGAATATGATAACACATAAAAATTTCATGATTTAACTCAAAGTATAAGTATTTTTAGAAAAATAATCATTTAAGGTTGTTTACATGATGGAAAATGATTAACTTCATAAGTTTCACTAAAGTTTGACCTATGCTGTGTGATTTTGAATACAAACTAAGGTATTTACAGTTCATAGTCTTAAATAGGGACTCGATCCAAGGAGATGGCAAGTTGAATCAACGAAAACGGAGTTGTAACGAAGAAACTATGACCGAAACAAAATCGGATATCCAAGACTAGTTTAACCACGAAAATAATTGGGAAAAATTAAATAAATCACATCTTTTTAAGTTAACATGATATTTTATATATATGTACTTATAATTCAATTTTATATGGTTCAGGATCACCCGCAAACAACACGAGAAGATTAATCATAAGATCCCATGATTGTACGCAACACGTCATTTGACAACACCGGTACTTTATGTACGCAACACGTCATTTGACAACACCGGTACCGTGGGTCAAGATTAATCTCGACCAATACATATACGATGGGGTTTTATTTATTTCGTTAGGGGGTTTTATTTATTTCATTGCGGGTATATTAAACATCTAAAAATGAACCATTAAAATTGAATTACTAACAACGAAATGCTAACTACGGACTAAGGAATTATTCAAAGTATTAAAAGTATAACAAGTATATATATGAGACGTTTGTTTAAAAAGAAAAGGTATTGATATATTATATATGGATAGGTTCGTGATATCAACCGGAAGACCAAGTCAAAAATATATATATCTTCAAGACGAACGTGAGTATATAGTCCCACTTTTAAACTCTAAATATTTCGGGATGAGAATACATGTATTTTATGTTTTACGTTATGGACACAAGTAACTGAAAAATATATTCTACGTTGAGTTGTACCACTGGCATACTTCCCTGTAGCTTGGTAACTGTTATTTACAGCGGTATTGTAAACGCGAATCCTATTGATAGATCTATCGGGCCTGACAACCCCAACCGGACTGGACGACCAGTATTCAACGGTTGCACAGTACTTCGTTTCGTGACTACACTTGGTACGGTGTAGTAAGATTTCATAATAAAGGGAATATGCGACGTGATTAAATGTTAAGTATGGTTACCAAGTGCTCAACCACTTAGAATATTTTTATTAAAATGTTTATATATGAAATCTTGTGGTCTATATTTATATCGCTGCCGGCATTAAACCTATATCTCACCAACTTTATGTTGACGTTTTAAACATGTCTATTCTCAGGTGATAATTAGAAGCTTCCGCTGCATCATGTTGAATCTAAGCAGGATCTTGCGTACGCATATTTGTGTCAAAAATAAGACTGCATATCCAAGAACTTGTGTTGTAAAATATGCTAGAAATCGGGTTGTTATTATCATTTGTAAAGTTTGTAAGTCGAAGATTATCGCTAAACGATAATCATCTTTATTTTGTCCAAAGCTTGTATCAAAAATAAGGATCATGGTTTGTAATGTATAATATATGCAGTTTTTCTTTAAAAAAAATGTCGCATATAGAGGTCAATACCTCGCAATGAAATCATACGTTATCTAACACGTTCTTATGGTTAAGGACGGGTTATGACATGTGGTATCAGAGCGGTGGTCTTAGCGAACCAGGTTTGCATTAGTGTGTCTAACTGATAAGTCGTTAGGATACATTAGTAAGTCTGGACTTTGACCGGGTTTGATTTAAAAACCATTGCTTATCATTGTTGGTTAAAATTTATATGTAAATATTATGTAGTACTAATGGGTTAGTTGTTGTATGATAGATGTCGGGCTCAAAACTTATCATCACATTCAGCGACTCCGAACCAGAATCTTCAGATGGTGTTCCAGTCATTAACCTATCCGATGACGAAAATAATATCTTTGGGGAAGACTCACAAATTCCGGATGAACCGACTATAGAGAACCCGAAAAGTGAACCCGAGGAGGAAAGTGAACCCGAGGAGGAAAGTGAACCCGAGGAAGAAATACAGGAAATTACAAAAGACGAGTTCGAACTAGGATAGAAACGAAAGGCTAATGAATTAGAAAATTCAAATCCTGAGTTTAATAAGGATGATGTGGCACCAACTCCACTAGACACTACCACCCCTAATCCCGCTATTCCTATTCGTTCTATCCCGGCATCCAGTTCTTCAGTCCCACAGCCAAAATATAGGCAGACAGCCAGGATAAGCGTTAAGCGATTCTTTGAACCTAAACGTCCTAGAAAATAGACCAAACGATGCGCTGCCGTATTAAACCATGGGATCATATAATGTTTTGTATAATATTATTAGTGTGGTTTGCTTAATGTTCGATGTAAGATAAGCATATGTAAAATAGTGAAGTGTGAAATGCAATAATTTTCCATGGTTAAGTATTATTTAGATGGTAGTAATTGATTCTGTACTAAGCTATTAAGTATGGACATTAACGGGTAGGTACTACCCTAGATATAATTATAAAACGCTAATAAGAAGAAAAGGCTTTTATAATAATACCTGGTTCATATTATTAATAAGCTATAATGTACTGTAAATATACACTACATCTATAATATTCCATGTGAATAATTATTTTCTTTTCATTCTTATAGAAGAATATGGCGCGATTGAACCGAATGACGGAACAAGAAATCCAGGAACTCATCAATCAACGAGTGAACGACAGAATGTTATGGGTCGAGGCTGCAAGAGGTGCTGCAGTTAACCCAAATCCTCGTGTGGGGTGCACTTACAAAACTTTTCAAGCTTGCAAGCCCTCATCATTCAGTGGAACAGAAGGACCGATCGGTTTAACCCGGTGGATAGAAAAGATGGAGACTGTGTTTAAAATCAGTGGTTGTGTTGAAAAGGACATGACCAAGTATGCATCGTGCACTTTACAAGATAGTGCACTCACGTGGTGGAAAAATTATGTGAAGGCTGTAGGAGGAGATGTAGCTTATGATACTCCGTGGGAAGAATTCAAAACAATGTTAATCAACGAATATTGTCCAAGGAACGAGGTTAGGAAGTTGGAAGATGAGTTACGAAGTCTGAAGGTTATTGGTACTGAAATCACCAACTACAATCAGCGATTCATGGAATTAGTTTTGCTATGTCCTGAATTGGTTCCAACCGAAGAACGGAAGATTGAAATGTACAAAGATGGTTTGCCCAAAAAGGTCAAGGCAAATGTTACAGCATCGAAACCTAAGACAATTCATGAAGCTATAACCATGGCAAACGAGCTAATGGATCAGGTCATCATGGATAAGAAAGTATCCAATACTGATGTGAAGGTATCAGGTAACAAAAGAAAGTGGAATGGAAATTATGATCGAGGTAACCAACAACAATCTTTTAAGAAACAAGAAAACACGCAAGGTGCGGGTAGTGGTTTAACCTTTGGTTATAAAGGACAAAATCCTTTATGCAACCGATGCCACAAACATCACTCTGGTTACTGTAATGTGGTATGCAACAAATGTAATCGAAAGGGTCATATTGCTGAAGATTGTAGGGCTCTCGTTATAAATACAAATGGTACCAAGACTCCTGCCACCAATGCAAATAGAACTGCTTTGGCTACCATTACTTGTTATGGGTGTGGAAAACAAGGTCACTATAAGAGCCAGTGCCCGAATCCAGAGAAAAATATCGGACCTGCACGAGGGAGAGCATTTGTTATTAATGCTAGAGAGGCGTGTGAAGACCCGGAGCTTGTTACGGGTACGTTTACCATTAATAACTTATCCGCATCTATTATATTTGATACTGGTGCTGATAGAAGTTACGTGTGTAGAGACTTTCACGCTAAATTGAATTGTTCATCATTACCTCTAGATGCTAAGTACATGATTGAGTTAGCTAATGGTAAACTAATTAAAGCCGATAAAATTTGCCGTGATTGTAAAATAAATTTAGCCGGAGAAACATTTAAGATTGATTTGATACCCGTAGAATTAGGAAGTTTTGATGTAATAATCGGCATGGACTGGATGTCCAAAATAGGAGCTGAAGTTGTGTGCGCCAAGAAGGCAATTCGCATTCCTCGTAAGGATAAAACGCCAGTAATGATTTATGGAGAGAAGGGTAAATCAAAGCTAAAACTCATTAGTTATTTGAAAGCTCAAAAGTGCTTGAAGAAAGGGTGCTATGCTATCTTAGCACATGTTAATAAAGTCGAAAAGAAAGAAAAAGAGAAGTGCATCAATGACGTGCCTGTGGCAAGAGATTTTCCTGAAGTATTTCCGGAAGAGTTGCCGGGATTACCTCCATTTAGATCTGTAGAATTTCAAATAGATCTTGTACCAGGAGCTGCACCGGTTGCCCGTGCTCCATATAGACTTGCACCGTCCGAGTTAAAAGAACTTCAGAGTCAGTTAAAAGAATTACTGGATCGTGGATTCATACGACCAAGTACTTCACCGTGGGGAGCTCCAATTTTATTCGTCAAGAAGAAAGACGGATCTTTCCGAATGTGTATAGATTATCGTGAATTAAATAAGTTAACTATCAAGAATCGGTATCCACTACCGAGAATTGACGACTTATTTGATCAACTCCAAGGATCATGTGTGTACTCGAAAATTGACCTAAGATCGGGCTATCATCAATTACGTGTCAAAGAAGAAGATATACCGAAAACTGCTTTTCGGACACGCTACGGTCATTACGAATTTTTGGTCATGCCGTTTGGATTGACGAATGCGCCAGCTGTATTCATGGACCTCATGAATCGAGTTTGTAGTCCATATTTAGATAAGTTTGTTATCGTTTTCATTGATGATATTCTTATCTATTCCAAGAGTGAGCAAGAGCATGAGCAGCATGTAAGGTTGATATTAGAGTTGTTAAGAAAAGAACAGCTATATGCTAAATTTTCTAAATGTGCTTTCTGGTTGAAAGAAGTGCAATTTCTTGGCCACGTTGTTAGTAGCAAAGGAATTCAGGTTGATCCAGCAAAAATTGAAGCCATTGAAAAATGGGAGACTCCTAAGATACCAACGCAGATACGCCAATTTTTGGGTTTAGCCGGTTATTATAGAAGGTTTATTCAAGATTTTTCCCGAATAGCTAAGCCGTTGACAGCATTAACGCAAAAAGGGAAGAAATACGAATGGACCTCGGAGCAGGAGAACGCATTTCAATTACTGAAGAAGAAGTTAACTACGGCGCCTATTTTATCGTTACCAGAAGGGAACGATGATTTTGAAATATATTGTGACGCTTCGCGACAAGGTTTTGGTTGCGTTCTTATGCAACGGAAGAAAGTTATTGCATACGCATCCCGACAATTAAAGATTCACGAGCGGAATTATACGACGCATGATCTAGAACTGGGAGCAGTCGTGTTTGCATTGAAGATATGGAGACACTACTTGTATGGGGTTAAATGCACTGTGTTTACTGATCATAAAAGCCTTCAACATATTTTTGATCAAAAACAGCTGAACATGAGGCAACGTAGGTGGGTCGAGCTGATAAACGACTATGATTGTGAAATTCGTTATCATCCCGGGAAGGCGAACGTGGTGGCCGATGCTCTAAGCAGAAAGGAACGAGAACCAATTCGAGTACGAGCGATGAACATAAAAATTCGCATGAATCTCAACTCACAAATCAAAGAAGTTCAACGAGAAGCACTTACTAAAGAAAACATAAGAAATGAAATAATGAAGAAGTATGAGAAGCAACTCGTTATACGGGAAGACGGAATTCAATATTTTGCAAACCGTATTTGGGTACCGAAGTTGGGTGGATTAAGGAAGTTGATATTGAATGAGGCACATAAGACAAGATACTCGATACATCCTGGAGTTGGAAAGATGTATCAAGATCTTAAGACACGTTATTGGTGGCCTAATTTAAAGACAAACGTAGCAACATATGTTGGGGAGTGTTTAACTTGTTCCAAGGTCAAAGCAGAACACCAGAAGCCGTCAGGGTTACTTCAACAACCAGAAATCCCAGAATGGAAATGGGATGGTATTACTATGGATTTCATCACGAAATTACCAAAGACTGCCTGGGGTTACGACACCATTTGGGTGATTGTTGATCGTCTCACCAAGTCTGCACATTTCTTGCCTATAAAGGAAACGGATAGAATGGAGAAATTATTACGATTATATATAAAGGAAATAGTTTCAAGGCATGGAATACCTATTTCCATTATATCTGATCGTAATAGTAGATTTACCTCAAAGTTCTGGCAATCACTACAGGAGGCACTAGGAACTCGTTTGGATATGAGTACCGCATATCATCCGCAAACGGACGGGCAGAGTGAAAGAACAATTCAGACTCTTGAAGACATGCTCAGGGCATGTGTGATCGATTTTGGAAACGGATGGGATAAGTATCTACCATTAGCAGAATTCTCGTATAATAATAGTTATCATGCGAGCATTAAAGCTGCACCATTCGAAGCATTGTACGGAAGGAAGTGTAGATCTCCTATATGTTGGAATGAAGTAGGAGATCGACAATTAACTGGTCCCGAGATCATACATGAAACTACTGAAAAGATAGTACAAATCAAAGAGAGATTGAAAACAGCCCGTAGTCGCCAAAAGAGCTACGCCGATGTCCGAAGGAAACCATTAGAGTTTCAGATCGGTGACATGGTTATGCTAAAGGTGTCACCTTGGAAAGGTGTGATACGTTTTGGAAAAAGGGGTAAACTGAACCCAAGATATGTAGGCCCGTTCAAGATCATCGAACGCATTGGACCGGTAGCTTATCGACTCGAGTTACCGCAACAACTCGCCGGAGTACATAATACCTTTCACGTCTCGAACCTTAAGAAGTGTCTTGCAAAGGAAGATCTCACCATTCCTCTTGAAGAAATCCATGTCGATGAGAAACTACAATTCATCGAAGAACCAATCGAAATCATGGACCGTGAAGTTAAACAGCTCAAGCAGAGCAACATACCGATCGTTAAGGTTCGTTGGAATGCTCGAAGAGGTCCTGAGTTTACTTGGGAACGAGAGGATCAGATGAAACAAAAGTATCCACACTTGTTTCTCGATGACGCAAAATAGGTACAATTTTAAAATTTCGGGACGAAATTTATTTAACGGGGAGGTAATGTAACGACCCGCACTTTTTAGATCATTCTATATTTATAAGATTAATATTTACATAAATTAAACCTTACCAACATGACAAGCAATCCAAATTGTTGAGACTTATGTCTTCGAAAAGAGTTTTACACAACGTTTGACCGTTCAATTTGACCGATGATATCACGAACTATATAACATACGATAATTATACGTTTATGTATATATATGTATTTATATATATTTAACATGATCTAAGGATGTTTAACATCTCATTGGGTACTAATAACAACGAGTTATAAGTATATTTTGAAACTACTAACTTAAGTTTTCAAAACGATAACTATACGTAACGTTCTTCGACATAAATACTTATAACCTATAATACTTATACATGCATCGTATAGATATGTATTTTATCACTTTTAAAGGTCTTACATACATAAAACAATATAAGTATATTTACAAAAGATAGCTATATTTGAATCCTCGTTCCGTTTTCTCAAAGATTTCTACACGTATATCTAGGGTATATGTACCCGTATCATACTCAGCTTCTAGATGTATTTACTATTGGTATATACCAATAAAAATCTGCTCCTTAGCAGCCTTAAATGATTAAGAAACATGTGGAACCAACCATTTGTCAAGTAGCATGAATTATTTAGCAAGAAAACAAAGTTAGGTATCTTTTTTTTCCTTTATAACCTAAAAACGTTTTTATGCATGCACACCATTTCTTCACCCCATTTTCTCATACTTACACTCCCATTTCTCTCTCAAAATACTCTTAAATTCATACTTGATCATCTCCAAGCATTTTCCCCATCATTTAGCTTCAAAAACATCACTTAATCACCATAAGAAAATCCTTACAAAAACACTTCAAGAATCCTTCCAAGAACACAAACTTACTTCCAATCTTTCATCCAATTCCATCACCCTTTTAGTTCTAGGTTCTTACTCCTCTTTTACAGCAACCTTGTCCAAGGAACTTGAGGTAGTAACTATGTTCATAACCTTATTCGATTCATATATATATAGCTATCTTATTTTGTGGTATAAAATTTTAACAACAAGAACATAGTTTGAAAGTTTTCAAACTTGTTTGCAAACTAAATAGATCCTTCTAACTTAACTTTTAAAATACTTCAATACCTGTAATATAACTTAATTACATGCTAATTTAACAAGGTATAACTTGGTTTTTCAAAGAACACCTTAAAAACTGTTTTTACGACGTAGGAGTGCAACCGGGGACTGTTTTGGGTTGGATAATTAAAAACTATCTTAAACTTTGAATTGGAGGTTTATTTTCTGGAAAAATGATTTTTACTATGAATATGATAACACATAAAAATTTCATGATTTAACTCAAAGTATAAGTATTTTTAGAAAAATAATCATTTAAGGTTGTTTACATGATGGAAAATGATTAACTTCATAAGTTTCACTAAAGTTTGACCTATGCCGTGTGATTTTGAATACAAACTAAGGTATTTACAGTTCATAGTCTTAAAGAGGGACTCGATCCAAGGAGATGGCAAGTTGAATCAACGAAAACGGAGTTGTAACGAAGAAACTATGACCGAAACAAAATCGGATATCCAAGACTAGTTTAGCCACGAAAATAATTGGGAAAAATTAAATAAATCACATCTTTTTAAGTTAACATGATATTTTATATATATGTACTTATAATTCAATTTTATATGGTTCAGGATCACCCGCAAACAACACGAGAAGATTAATCATAAGATCCCATGATTGTACGCAACACGTCATTTGACAACACCGGTACTTTATGTACGCAACACGTCATTTGACAACACCGGTACCGTGGGTCAAGATTAATCTCGACCAATACATATACGATGGGGTTTTATTTATTTCGTTAGGGGGTTTTATTTATTTCATTGCGGGTATATTAAACATCTAAAAATGAACCATTAAAATTGAATTACTAACAACGAAATGCTAACTACGGACTAAGGAATTATTCAAAGTATTAAAAGTATAACAAGTATATATATGAGACGTTTGTTTAAAAAGAAAAGGTATTGATATATTATATATGGATAGGTTCGTGATATCAACCGGAAGACCAAGTCAAAAATATATATATCTTCAAGACGAACGTGAGTATATAGTCCCACTTTTAAACTCTAAATATTTCGGGATGAGAATACATGTATTTTATGTTTTACGTTATGGACACAAGTAACTGAAAAATATATTCTACGTTGAGTTGTACCACTGGCATACTTCCCTGTAGCTTGGTAACTGTTATTTACAGCGGTATTGTAAACGCGAATCCTGTTGATAGATCTATCGGGCCTGACAACCCCAACCGGATTGGACGACCAGTATTCAACGGTTGCACAGTATTTCGTTTCGTGACTACACTTGGTACGGTGTAGTAAGATTTCATAATAAAGGGAATATGCGACGTGATTAAATGTTAAGTATGGTTACCAAGTGCTCAACCACTTAGAATATTTTTATTAAAATGTTTATATATGAAATCTTGTGGTCTATATTTATATCGCTGCCGGCATTAAACCTATATCTCACCAACTTTATGTTGACGTTTTAAACATGTCTATTCTCAGGTGATAATTAGAAGCTTCCGCTGCATCATGTTGAATCTAAGCAGGATCTTGCGTACGCATATTTGTGTCAAAAATAAGACTGCATATCCAAGAACTTGTGTTGTAAAATATGCTAGAAAGGTTGTTATTATCATTTGTAAAGTTTGTAAGTCGAAGATTATCGCTAAACGATAATCATCTTTATTTTGTCCAAAGCTTGTATCAAAAATAAGGATCATGGTTTGTAATGTATAATATATGCAGTTTTTCTTTAAAAAAAATGTCGCATATAGAGGTCAATACCTCGCAATGAAATCATACGTTATCTAACACGTTCTTATGGTTAAGGACGGGTTATGACAGTAATGGCATCAAGGGAGATTGTTTCATATACTTAGCTGGATGGAACTTAACAACACGAATAGGTCCTCCTTTAGAATTTAGCTTTGTCAGGTGCATGGAAAACCTGGCGGCTGTTGACTTGAAGATATCCCACTTTCGTATTTTATACTCAGTTCTTAACTTTCTTTGAAACCATCTGGAAAGATCACTATCATCAGTATTCAACATCTTCAGCTTTGAAAGTTGCATAATCTCGAAGTACGGTAGAGTTTTGAAGTAACATGGACGCGCCATATAATCTACTCCACCTTCCCTCTTGATCGCAAAACAATCGATCTCCTTGAAATAGCCCAAACTTAAAATCTTACCCTTGGAGTACTTTTTGGTTCTCTTCCCTTTCTCATAGAAACTAACAAACTTCGGCTCGAGTTCTGGCTTATTCAACTGATCAGGGTTAACAACATTCTGTCTCCACCATCTCTGACGACTCTCTTCTTCCTCAACGTTTCTATTCACCTTAACCCTATCACGTTCAAACCATTTCTTAATTTCATCCCATCCCTCGGCATTGGCTTGCTCGGCTCAGAGTCTCTTCTTCTTTAACTCAAACTCTTTTCTCTATCTCAATGAGCAGTTTCTCATGTCGGATTTTCTAATGTCTTTCCATCAACACATCAACTTCCTTAACTTCTTTCTTGTATGCCTTCCTCGCCTTTTCTAACTCAATCAAATTCTTTTGTTTCACCTCACTACTCAAATTGAAGAAGTCACTTAATGTATTGAGTGATGGATTTGAGTATGGTTCAAGCGAAGGCTCAACAATCTCAACTTCTTCATCTTCTACATCCTCAGATTCTGTCTCAAGCTCATCTTCTGACTCAATAATTACATTTTCTTTCACACTAGCTTCACCAACTGAATCTTGACTCTTTTCATCTTCAAAAACATTATCAACATCACTTAAATCGATATTTTGGATTGATTCGGGCGGGACCTCAGCAACTGGCTCTTCTTGTGGAACCTTGATTTTAGCTTCAACTGTCTCTGCATCCTCTGTATCATTTTCACTGTCATATGCCAGAGCAGTAAGCTGTTCTACTGGGAAATCACTTGGTGGAACGTCCCCCTTTTCTGCATCATTAAAAATATTTGAATAATTCATATAATATTCAGCAGTAAATACCTCACCATATTCATTGAAACTTCGAATAGGTATCACTAATGGATATTCAAAAGAGGGTCCTCCGGACTTAGTTCCAGCATCTTCATCTTCATTATCGTCGTCACCACCCAAATCAGAGGAGTACGCTTCTCCTCCATCCGTAATCAACTTGGTTTTCCCATAAGTGAGTTATTTTATCTTATCATTCATCTCCTTCAACTTAACTTCACTATCACTTTTCACTTCCGCAAGCTCTTTGTCTAGCTCCTCCATTCTCTTCTTATGACGATTCATACATCTCCACAACTTCTCATTATCACCAACCTACAACTCAATCTTCTCAGTACTTGCTTTCTTATCCTCAACTGCTTGGTTCTCAAGATTCGTAATCTTCATCATCAACGACGTGATAAGATTTTGTTGAGTCTTGAACTCAGATGGAGTAATTTGAAGTGATGTAACAGGGGCCCTTGGTGAGGATACGTCAGCTCTAGCATCCCTCATAAAACCGGAAGGTTGGCGTTGAGTCTGTTGCTTGGAACCTCCATGTGATGACCTTAGTGGTGAGTCATAATGGTGTTTGGTTCTCCGTTCCTTCTTCTTTGGTTGTTCAGATGTCATGGGCTCTTTCCCTTTTCTTTTCCTTCTAACTAACTGAGTATCCTCTTCAGTAGCTTCATCATCCTCATCATCACCTTGATCAACTCTTTCTTGATCACCTCCTTCTTCGGTTTCACTGGCAGCTTTTTGGTTATCGCCTTCACCCTCTTCTTCATCAGTAACCTCATAATCTGAATCAGAATTCTCATTTCTCCAAGCATTACCAGGTGGACATTGATAATTTGATTTAGCTAGATGACACACAAGCTTCCGACCAAATTCAGGCTTAAGATCCTCATTACGTGTTTGCTCCATTCTCAGAAAAGTAAAAGGATTCATAGGACGAAGCGGAATGATTAACTGAAGAAAACGGGCGTAGATCAGATATCTCTGCGTAGTACTGAAGTGATTTACTCTGAAGTAATGAAAGACGAACCCAGAGAAATCATAAAGAGCTTTCAACACAAGTGCAACAAACATGCTCTGCACTTTCTCATTTACCTTATCGAAGCCAGCTTTTCTTCCACTTAAACAATGCATTAACACATGAGCAAGATATCGATACTGCGGAGGCAGAAGAGTCTTCATAAGTTCAGAATTACCAGCGAGGTAACTAGAGTATCCACATTTTCTAAAGCATCCGTGGATTCTTTCTCGATTGATTGTCATGTGTGAGCAGTTCTCATCATTAAAGCCTAGAATCCTTCTTATCACATTCTTAGAAACAACAACCTCAATCCCTTGTACAGTACTAACCAACCTAGCATCATTATTTGCACCATCAAGCACTACATTCCTCCAGAATTCCCTTTGGTGGCTATAATATGCTGCGCACTGAGTAGAAATAGCAGTGTGGATCCTTGATGGCTGAAGAAAGGCCACAATCTCCACAAAATCATTACCTTTCTCTAGAGTAGTATCATAGAGAGCAACCTGGTTGTTTTGATCACCCATCTCTAGAATAACTTCAGGTTGAACTGGTGGGTTCACAGGATTAGGTTGAGGATTCTGTATTTGCTCCCCCTGAGCTTCAGGATTAACCTCGGGAACATTAACTTGTTGTTCTGCCATGATAGTATCTTAACAAACT
The DNA here is from genome assembly GCF_046630445.1 of Rutidosis leptorrhynchoides. Lineage (NCBI taxonomy): Eukaryota > Viridiplantae > Streptophyta > Magnoliopsida > Asterales > Asteraceae > Rutidosis > Rutidosis leptorrhynchoides. Next base: position 144,191,901 of record NC_092340.1, read on the forward strand.
GAATTATCAAGAGATAAGTTAGAAACAGAAACCATAAATCATCAATCATTTGAAGCAAAGTATTAGAAACTTATTAACAAATCAAACGTGCGAGTAACACTGTCACACGTGCTGCTGAGATGTCAGTTGTGCGAGTAACATGGTCACTCGTGTCACTGTTGACACGTTTAAGCACGAACATGGTTTCAGATAAGGTACACGGTTGAGGCAATATTTATACGCGAGTGAGTCAACTGTGTGGTGACTCGTGCGGTTAAGCACACGTGTCAGCTCTGTTAAACGAGTGAGCAACAAAATCATATCAAACGAGTGGGCTCAATTGTTCACACGGTTCAGCCTTAACCGTGTACTGATTCGTGCGAGTCATGTCCCACGCGTGCAAGTGAGGTCACTCGTGCATGTCTGAACAGACCTATATTAAATGCACATTTCAAATTAAAGGGATTACATGTTTGTGTGTTTTAGGCTCCGATTTACATCACGATAACAAGTATAGAGACCGTTTAACACAAAACAATAGCAAAAACTAATCAAAACACACTTCAATTGCACTAAAATTCGAGTTTTAACCCATTAGGGTTTCAATGCCTTCAAACTCAAATTAAACAACGAAAACTCAATGAAATCTTACCAAGAAAGTGGCGCTAGTGTCGGCTATGTATGCTTAACAAAACCTACGGTGGAAATTGTGAATGGTGATGATCGAATTTCGAGAGTAAAATTGAGTGTAATGAGTAAAAGTGAACACTGTGTTCATCACCCGTCTATTTATACCCTCGTGCACAATCGTAGGGTTAAGCACACGTCTCACTTCCCAACCGCGCATCGCACTATCACTCGTGCGTGTGACCTAGAAGTTTAATGGACAATTTTAGATCCTGGTCATTCGTACAGTTAACCTCAGACGTATGGTAACTCGTATGGTTCACACTTCAATCGTGCGAGTGAGCCACTTAGGCAAATTCAAATTTTCACAAACTTAGGATTTCGACTCATTTAACAATCTTAGAGCTAACTAGCACCTTCAATTAGAGTCATAAATCACTAATCCATCAAGAAATGATCATTAACACTTAGGCAGTACAAAAAATCTTAACCATAATGAGGTTATTACTCTAAACATTCTGTTTCACATGAGTAAGTCCTACAGTGTAATGTCATCTTAAGTTCACTAACACCTTAAATCATTAAAGTTCTTCAATCAATCACAGGCTCTTCAAACTTCTATCTTATGGATTTTTTCTTAATCTTGACAAGGTTCTTTCAAATGTCATCGTGCATTCAGAGGATAATTAGAAAACAAAAGAAGTATAAAATCTTTATGAATTTTTTGATGTAAATTGTCATGCAACTAAAAATATGCAAAGGAAAGACATTCTATCATGAAATGAAATAACATGCAAACCAAAATCTTTTTTGTTGTTTTACAGTTTTCAATGCAAGCTATTTAACAAATAAATAAGCAAAACATACAAATCCACATTCTTTTTGTGAGCAATATGATTAACTAATTTAAAAATGGATCAGAACTGACACTACAAGAAAAGTGAGTTTATAGGACCCTTTCCCTAGGACCCTCGTAAATTAGGGTCCTAACGAGCCATTTATTGGGACAGTTAAATATTTGAGGTCCCAGTATGAGTTACGCTTATAATGAGGTGTCCTAATAAGCAATAAGTTGTCCTAAAAACCTATACGCTTATAAAGTGATGTCCTAAAAAGCTTTACGCTTTTTCAATGGTGTCCTAAGAACTATACGGTTTTACACTGGTGTCCTAAAAAGCTATTTAATGTGACACATGAGTTTTTATGGTCATATTATCCTAGGTTTTAATAGGACACTTAGAAATTAAACCCCATTATGAGATACGCTTACACAGATGTGTCCTAAAGTCCTATTTGATATGACACATGATTTATAGGGGTCCTATTATAATATGTTTTTATGTTTTTATAGGACATTTGAAAAATGGGTTGCAGTAGGAGATACGCTTACAAAGTGGTGTCCAAAAAAGCTAACTGATATGACATATTAATTTTGGGGTACTATTATCATATGTCTTCAAAGGACACTTGATATGAAAGTCATAGGAAAAAAAGGACATTTATTTGTGAGTGTTTTATAATAATGTACATATTAGGTCATTTGTCTTCGAAGGACACCTGGTATATGGGTGAAGTATGTGTGTTTGTATTTAAACTCATCTCTATATCTGAAACAGCAAAAAAAAATTAAAATCATCCACGACCCGAACACTCATACCCGAAGACGGTCCAAAAATATCGGATTTCGAGTTTACCTATCAAGTACGGGTCTTTTTGACATCCGTAGACGAAAATAGTAATGATAACTAAATTTGAGATTGGGGTGGAAAATTCCCACCATTTTTCTCGAAAGTTTTTAAATTTCATTTTTAATTATCCACCTAATTGAGTTGCCCGCTATTAAAATTGACACCAAATTTAAAACCTCAAATTCTTCCCCAAATTTCAACCTACAACTTTTATCACAAAATTTTCTAACCATCAAAATTAAAGCAAGTTTCAAACCTCATTAAGCATACTCCCCAATTTGGGTATCGATCTGCTATTTGGTTTTAATCTATTTCAAACTCACCTTCGCAACCCACGTTTATTCTCGCCACCTGTAGCCCCATCTGTCGACTTGATACAATCCACCTCAACCACAAGATCCGCCGAGAATCTAACGGAAAGACGAGTCCGTCGTCAACCGAATTACCGCCGGTGAAGTCATCCATCGCCCTGTCTCCACCGTCTAAGAGCTCTTCGAGAACAGCCTTGATGCCAGATCAACCTCCATTAATGTTTCTGTTAAAGACGGTGGCCTCAAATTCATCCAAGTTTCCGTTGACGGACACGAAAATCCGCGTAAAACCCTAACTATACATTTTTCAATCAATTAATATTCAATATTAACACATTTCAATAAAATTAAGATTTTACATGTTCCAATTGTTTTATTCTGTATATAAATAAATGTAACATACTGCAATTTTTCGTCAATTTTGTAAATTAGTTCATTTTAAAGATGTTGCTATTATTTTATGTTTTTATTACAGTGTGAGGATTTACCGATTTTATGTGAGAGGCATACGACATCAAAGCTGTCATCATTTGAAGATATGCAGTCAATTAAATCAATGGGGTTCATAGGTGAAGCATTAGCAAGCATGACTTATGTTGCTCATGTTACAGTCAAATTGTGGTGTGATGGAGCATGAACCTAGGCCATCTGCTGCTGTGAAGGGGACTCAAATTGTGGTAAGACCTTCTAACTTTTATATTTGCTGTTATACAATACATAGTGGTTTTGGTTCTGAATTAATTGGATGATGTTTGCGTTTCTACCCATTTCACTTTCTTAATACAGTTTAAATCTTTGAAGCTCTTCATTTTTATATTGTGAAACATTAATATATTGTGTTAATGTATGTATACTATTGAAATTTAGTTTCAGATTGCGAAGAAAAAAATGGGAAGAAAAGCATTAGTTTTGCTAGCACCAGCATTTTTATGCGATTGTATTTTAATTACTCAATTATCAAAATCTGGATTTCATCAATACCTTAGAAAGAAGGATTATAAGTTTAGGCTTGGAGTTCGTGACTACTTTGTTCGTTCCAGTTTGGAACGACCTAATGTCATTCGTTTAGCCGAAATCGCTCGCATATCTCTCACTCTACAGGAGGTACCTACTAGATTTATCTATACATTTAAAGACAAAAAGTGTGTGTAATGTTAAAAATATATGGGCAACAAAAGGACGAGTTACAGAAAAATGGATAGTTTTCATGTGTTTATTAAATTCGGTATTATGTCCTTATAACTTTTATTATTATTAATTTTAACATCGGTGAGGTTTATGCTTATACATGAACGATTTGTTTGTAGGTAGTGCTTTTCGATTGAGAAGATTTAATGAAGACCTCGGACTTATGCTTCATGACTTGATGCTCTTCATTAATTGTCAATTGTTACATTACTCTTATGTTGTTGTTTAAGTTACCTATGTATGTTTAGTGCTATTTGCAACAATATTATGTATTAAATCCTTTTTGGTATTTAATGAAATTTTCAATTAATTTGATTTAGAGATTCATTTCTAGAAATTATATATATATATATATATATATATATATATATATATATATATATATATATATACACTTCTTATGACTTGTCAGGACATTTTTTGTGGTATTAAATTAACATCTAGTTATAATAGGACCCTTTTTTGTGGTCCTAAGTAGTACATCGATATTTTAGGACCTTTTTATTGGTACTAACATAGTTTATCTTTATATTAGAATATTTTTTTTGGGTCCTAATATGGTCTAACAATACAGATTTAGTGTCATATATAGTGTTTTAAAGACCCTTTTGTACGTCTCAAAATATTCTAAAGTGTCCTAATATGTCACTCTATAAGGACTCTTTCGATGTTGTTTATATGACTCAAACAAAAGTCTTATAATCATATATGAGTTTTAGGACCCTTTTCACTTTATACAACCGTCTTATAGGAGACGCCATTTTGGTGTGTCCTTTCAAGTGAAAGGTCCTAAAACGGCATATTTTAGGACACTTATGGGGGTCTTATATAATCATTTTTCTTGTAGTGTGACATATTGAATTAACTACTATTGTTCATTCCCAATTATCCAGTCTATGTTTATTATCATGCAATTACTGATATCAATCCTCATTAAACATGAACATATTCATTCAGGACACTTCGACAATCATGTTGGCATTAATTACTTGAACATTATAGAGCAATGATTTTTGAGATCGCGCTAAGTTCATTAATCCTTGATTCTTTCATCACTTATGATTGTGCGTTGTTATTAGGTTGTCAATTCATTACATGTAACTTTCCGTTATCTCTATCCATGTACTTCAATCAAATTGAACAGGAAGGTTCTCACGGCATTTTGAATAACCCTGTCAGCCTTTGGCTTTCACCAATGTGTTGACAATCTCCAATCTAGTTGGCTCAGCTGATCTCAGAATATATTGAGTTATCCGAATAGGCGCATTATTTACCGTGGGGATTGGTCTATAGTTAAAGCAGACTTGCCTGATGACCAGTCGTCACAAGAAATAAATCTCAAGGCCCTTAACTTCTTTATGTTCAAGTTGACTTTAGTAAACGGAATCGAAAGTTAAACTTTCTCTTTATATGCTTTTGGCATATGTTTAGTATTATAGAGTATACCTAGGTAAGTATCTTCCTAACTTATAGCCTTAATGGGTATAACCCTAAATCGCAGATGACAAGAATCTTGATAGTTCCGTGTGAACATCGTGATTAAACAATTCAAGCTGCGCGGGGGCATCACACTAAGAATGATCTGAGTTCTTTTATGAGCACTTCATGAATCAGCATTCTTCATACTTTCAAACTTCACGACTTTGCCATCTTGATACGCCAATTATTTTTTACTTTGATTTTATTTTGATATTTGATTTTAACATCATATCATCGTCTATTGATATATTGATTTTGAACTACATCACGAATGGAACTTCCATCATATTTTTTTGTACTCGTGCTTGAACTCATGTTTCTTTGTTTTGTTGTGCTCAGATCATTCGAAGGTGTTCTCCCTTCAATGCTTGAACAGTTCGCAATAAAGAATCATACTTTTCGACTTTAAGCGAGAAGGGACACTTACTTCGACATAAACTAATTTTTCTCGATAATTTTCGGAGTTTAGTTTCGATTATTAAGTCTCAAGCCCGTGACAACGTGGTATGCACCAGCCAAACAGATAACCCTTAACTCCTTAAATGATCTATTGAATGTCCCAATCATAGCTGTGAGGCTGAATTGGTAGAGCAACGTTTGAATATTGCTTGGGGACATCCAGCACCAACTTTCTCTAACGATTATCAATTATGATAGGGGATACCCTTAACCGACTATTGAGTTCCTCAACAATTGTCATTAGATACAGTTTCAGAGATAATTAGGTGACTACCTTCAAACGCTACAGATCGTCCATGACTTCTGATTCTTAGATGATCATTATTCTTATTATGATTGTCTAATGCCAAGAATTCATAAGTCACATCTATCAGTACATCACACAACAGATAAACATGAACGTTAAAATCAGTCCTTACTAATCAATTATCAATTCTCTGTACAGTAATTTCGTCATCTCCAACAGATTAATCAAAACAAGCTCATTTTCGGATTTTTCAACTTTTTAGGATTTTCTGATGAGGCATTTAACACTTTTTAGGTATTTTCTGTTGATAACATATACTCCCCCTAAAATACTAAAATATAAAATCTTTTTGCCTTTTAGCATTTTAACCAAACAGAAAATATCTACAGACTAGCATGCAAACATGAAAGAAATCATGTAAAGAAATGCAGACAGCAAGCAAAAAATATGCAGTACAGATAATTAAGAAACTAAAAATCTATATGTCATGCACCCTACATGCACATTCTAAAAGTTTGATTAATCCTCACAAACAACATCCGAAATCACTTTGTCTTGATCAACAATGCCATTCATCTCTAATAGTAGCAAGAACCTAGGTTTATCAAAAGCCTTAGTGAAAAGGTCAGCCCTCTAGTCCTTAGTACCTATTCTCTTAACCTCAATAATCTTTTTCTCATGGCAATCCCTAAGAAAGTGATACTGAACACCTATGTGTTTAGTCTTAGAGTGTTGAACAGGATTCTTAGTAATTGCAATAGTAGCAGTATTATCAATATAAAGAGGAGAGAAAGAGATTCTTAGCCCGTAATCGTGAAGTTTCTGTTGAATCCAGACAACTTGCGAACAACAACTAGCAGCAGCTATGTATTCAGCTTCACACGTGGAAAGAGCAACTGCGGTTTGTTTCTTGCATTGCCAGGTCACCAGCCTTTCACCTAAAAATTGACATCCTCCTGATGTAGATTTGTTGTTGATTTTGCAACCTGCATAGTCTGAATCACTGTAAGCTACAAGATCAAACTTCTCATTGTTCGAATACCAGATGCCGAGATTTGGAGAATGCAACAGGTAACGCAAAATTCTTTTGGCAGCTGTAAGATGAACTTGATAACGAGCACACAGACATGTTGCGAACAGAATATCCGGCCTAAATGCAGTGAGATACATAAGCGATCCGATAATTGCTCGATAATATGTAGGATCAACAGGTTCCCCTTCACAGTATAATGAAATACCATGATTCACGGCTAGCGGGGTCGACACAGGACGTTCTTGAGTCATACTGAAATGTTCGAGTATATCATTTACATACTTTGTTGGTGAATAAAAATTCCATTATCAGTCTGTTCGACTTGCAGACCAAGAAAGTAGTGTAAGAGACCCAATTTGCTCATTTTGAATTCATCCTTCATCACCTGCTCAAACTCATCAACGAGTTCCTGCTTAGTAGCACCGAAGATAATGTCATCTACATAAATCTAGACTAAGATAATATCGTCATCTTTAACTTTTGTGAACAGAGTACAATCTACCGTGCCCATTTGATATCCTTTTTCGATAAGATAACTCGATAAACGTCCATACCAAGCATGTTGAGCTTGATGTAGTCCATAAAGGACTCTCCGTAAGTGCTAAACTTTGTCAGGATGAAGATGATCTTCAAAACCCGGTGGTTAACTGACATATACTCGTTCGTTAATCTTTTCATAAATAAATGCACTCTTGACATCCATTTGATACACTTTGAACTTCATAAATGATGCGAAAGTCAAGAAAATGCGAATAGCTTCCAATCTGGCAATAGGAGCAAAAACTTCATCATAATCGAATTCAGGATCTTGCTGATAACTTTTAGCAACTAATCTTGCTTTGTTACGGGTAACATTGCCATCTTCGTCGAATTTGCACTTCTAAACTCATTTGAGGTCAATTACTTTAGCACCATGCGGCTTAGTAACTGGCTTCCAAATATCTAAACGATTGAATTGCTGAATCTCTCCTTGCATTGCTATGACCCAATCAACATGCTTCATGACTTCTTTTGTAGTCTTTGTCTCAATTCTAGAAATATGACATGAATACTCGTAGTATGCAGCAGCAGCTGTCATATGAGCATCAACTTGACCATCAAACTGAACTTTTCTTCTTGTTTTAACACATGCATTTGGATCTCCAATAATATGCTCTCTAGGATGAGCAGCTGTAGTTCTGGGAACTGGATGTGCGGGAACATGTATCTCGTGATGTAGATTCGTGGTATCTCCAACATCTTCAGGATTGTCAAAAATTTCACTCGAAATATCAGATCCACAGGTATCGTACACTGGATTAACATCTTGATCTGAATCTTGTACTGGCTCAGTGACTATTGGTAATGGAGTTGGAGTAGGTGCAGACACTTCTGGTTCGTTCTGTAAATCAAACAACATTTGTAACTCTACTTCATTCTCAGTCTTATCTGGAGCAAGATTGAATGAATCAATCAGCTCATCATAGTTGTAGATCTAAGGATGACTCTTGGGAGCACTCTTTGTGTGATTCCGTTAGACGTCAACTTCAGACCATTCTTTAACACATCTCGTCTCATTGTTGAAAACTCGTTTGTTAGGAGAACTATACCCGAGAAATACTCCAGTAACCACTTTAGAATCAAACGTACTTCCTGGTTTTCTTTTCAAGATGGTACACGTGACACCAAATGGTTCTAGATGCTTCAGAGATGGTTTTCTCTCATGCAATAACTCATAGCAAGTTTTACCCAGTCGTTCAACAGTCAGAACTCGATTCATAGTGTAACAAGCATTTGTAATAGCTTCACCCCAAAAATGAACAGGTAACGATGAATCTGCCAGCATTGTTCTAGCTGTCTCGATCAATGCCCTATTCTTTCTTTCAGCAGCACCATTCATCTGAGGAGCGTATGCAGAACTGAACTGCATATTGATACCTTTTTCAATACAGAAACCTGCAAGATACTGATTCTTAAATTCTGTACCATTGCCGCAATGAATCTTTCTCACTTTCAAATTAAAACCTGTCTCTAATCGATTGATTAACACTTTCAAATTCTCAAAAGTATCAGACTTCTCTTTCAAAAACATTACCCATGAGAATCTTGAATAATCATCAGTTACCACCAGACAATACTTACTTCCATCAATGCTTTCAAAACAAATTGGACCAAAGAGATCCATATGTAACAATTCAAGTAGAGCAGAGATTGGATTATACTTAATCAGCCTATGAGCTTTCTTGCTCTGCATTCCCTTTTTCCATGGAACACATGTTCCTGGAATATGAAAAGATCGAAGATCAACACCTTCTACAAGATTGTTGTGAACCAGATGGTTCATCTTTCGAAAACTTAAATGACCGACGCGTTTGTGCCATGTAATAGAATTTTGTTCAGTCGCTTTAGAAATAAAAGCTTGATGATGTTAAGCAATTGAAGTAGCAACATTCATATCTAGCATGTATAGATCAGCTTATCTAGGAGCCTTCATCAAAACCATTTTAGGAGGAATCACAAACTCTGATTTCAAGATGTAGCTGAATACGTCATCAAATGCTGCTTTGAAAGATTTTTTACAGATTTGTGAAACCGATAACAAATTATTTGCAAGCTCTTGACAATAGTTCACTTTATCAAAACTAACTTTCTCATTCTTCAATAAACCTTGAGCTGAAATATGACCACCCTTATCTCCAGCAAATGCAACATAACCTCCCTTAATTGGGTGTACATCTGAAAGAAGAGATAGTTGACTAGTCATATGTCTCGAAGCGCCACTATCTACTATCCAGGTGTTATTTGTAGGTACCCTGGTTCCTGCATATCACATTAAGAAATTAATTGATAATGGGAACCCACGCCCGGACGACAGTAGGTTGTCCATTAACACCCATAGCTTGAAATTCCATCTATTTCCCGTTTGAGTCAGGAGGAATCTCATCATTTGAAACAGTAAACTTAGCAAATTTGGAAGGAGAGGTGTCACACTCTTGGAGTCTGACATTCCTCTCTGAATTTGAATGATTCATCCTTGGTCTGATTCTAGAAAAATACTTTCTACGACTCGCTTTGTGTGAAGGAGACCTCAACTTTGGTTCAAAAGGTCTTCCTTGATCAGTAGATTCGGCAACATTTGCCTCAAAATTTCGTTTTGGAATTTTTCCTTTCATAGGAGAAACAGATCTATTGAAGTTCTTTCTCTTGGAATCTCCATAGACAGCATTTGTTTTTAAAAGGAGGAGATACAGACTTATATCCAATGCCTTTACCCTTTTGATCATTGAGTTCGACCATAAGTGCATTCCATTGAGATGCACTTGCCCAACATTTCATTTTGATTGACATTGCTTCTAAATTAGCTTTAACACACTCATTTTCCTTTTTCAATTCATTTATTGTGTCAACACGTTTGATTAAAGCTTGATTTATATCAAAGTTATAACATTTAAGATCATGAATTTGTTTTTTATAAACTTTAATTTCCTCTTTCAAATCATTTTCAATCTTTTTGGTCACAAGGTTGGCATGATATTTGCCACGCATCTCATCATAGGTTCTGTTCAAGTTATCTACTGTTATCTTATATTCAGCACATTTAGCACATTCAGTGTTTGAATTCGAGCATGAATTAGAAGATACCTCTTGAGCGCTTTTTGATGAGGAAGTATCAGCCATAAAAGCAAAATAGTTTGTCTTCTTCCCATCATCGAACTCATTTTCTGATTCTGAAGAATCTGTAAGAAACCTTTTCCCAAATATATCTCTTCAAGTTTATCCCAGATATCCTTAGCCCTTGTCAACCCAGACACTTTCTCTCGATCAGTTTCTGATAAACACTTTCTGAGTAGATTCACTACTTTCTCGTTCAGCATCTCAAAATCAGTATAACCCTTAGATCTTTCTGCGTCTGAATCTGACCTCATATCTGATTCATCAACTTCTGAACTTAGACTATCTAAATCTGAACCTTCACCCATGAGAACCAACATCTCTAATTCTACAGTAATCATTCTACCCCATTCGTCCAGTTCTTTATCAGCATCAACCAATGTTTCTTCACTTTGATCAGCTTCTAGACTGTCTTCAAACAATGAGGTATCATCATATCTATTCTTCCAACTGTTGAAATAGTAGTCCTCTGATGAAGTAGGTGAAATGCTTCCTGATTCAGGTGTTCGAGGAACAAAATCACGAGCTTTCTTGAATTTATCTTTCACCTTTTTCTGAACTTTATCCTTTCTAATGGTTCGAGATAGTTCTTCAACTCTTTCAGTTCGAGCAATTATCTTCTCAATTATGCTTTGATCAGAAACACAATTTGTCTCAACTTCAGTGATATTTGCCATGTTGGCTTTAGGTTGATCATTCACATTCAATTTATTTGAACAATCATCATCGTCTCCATGAATGACAACAAGAGCTTTGTTAGGATTCTCTGCTGTTTCTATATCATTTCCCTTGTCAAAAATATAGATTTCACGCTTTGTTGATTGACTTTGGGAACTAACACGATTATAGTTCTGATTTCTGAACGGATTGTGATTACCCTACTTCTCCTGTTTAGTACACTGCCTTGAAAAATGACCTAATTCTCCACAGTTGTAACAGGTAACGGTGTTCATATCAAAACCCAGTTTTGTATCCTTGGTTAGACTGATCGGTTTCCCAGTTCTCTCTTCATAATCTTTAGCTCTTCTCACCAAATTTGCCATACCCCACATTATATCCATCCTTTCTGCTTCATCCTTATCAAGCTGTTGATAATCCCCTGTTGTTTGATGAATATTACCCACACGACCATCAAGATAATTATCATAAGAGTTCACAAGATTAGACAATAACACTATGTCTTCATTAATCTTCTCCTTTCCCACTTTTCTTATGTTCTCAATCTTAAGTGCAGATAACACTTCTGTAGTAGATGGTGTAGATGATTCTGTCGTATTTGAAGTAGGCTGTGGTTGAGTGTTCAGTGAACATGGTGAAACTTGTGATGGATACGAAGGTTGTTGAATAGGTGTACTGCTGACATTCAAACCATACATATTCTGATTGTTTGTAGCAAAAGCAGTTTGAAATGGTGCATGAGCTGATTTAGGAGGTGTATAGCCATTCGAACAATACATTTTGGTGTTTTAAACTTGTTTAGACCTCTTCACTTTGTTTAACAGTTCTAATTCTTCTTCCTGAAGTCTTGCAATAAATGAATTCACTGTAGCAGTAGCAAATTCTCCACTGGTTTTTATAGTTAATATGAAACCATTCCATTCCAGCGGTAATACTCCAGCTACACATGTCACTTTATCTTTCTCCTCAATAGTTACATCATGCTTGTGTAATTCAGCTAGCAAATGACGATATCTTTCAACCAATTCTATAATAGATTCTCTGACTTTCCAGTGAAAACGATCAAACTCAGCTTTCAACTCTAAACCTTTTCTAGTTATGTAAGAGGTATTTCCTTCATTAAAAGTTCGAAATGCTTCCCATATCTTGTATGAATTATCATGACACAGAAATTGATGGAAAATCGGACCATCAAGAGCACTTGTCAAGTTACAGTACATCTTCTTCTCCAAGTTATACTCTTCACGTTCTTCAGAAGACATATTATGTAGAGTATACAACTCATTCGTAACTGGTGAACGTAGCCATTGAAACTCGGTTTCAATGTACTTCCAAAGCATCGTGTCCTGACCATCAGACCAAATTTTAAATATTGACTTCCAAGTGGAATAGTTATCCATAGTCATTAATCTTGGACATTTCATACCACTTCCTGATTCACTTTCAGCAAGAAGTAATCGTTGAGTCATACTTGTAATACTTTGAACTAACGGTGCAGCTAACGCATACTCGTTCGAATTGAACATCTTGACAAACTTATCAAACAGGTAAACCGTGTAGTTCAGGAACCTCAAACGTACGTATCACAACCTCAAGCATACGTGTCATACCTCAAACGTACGTGTCACAACTTTAAGCGTACGTGTCACTCTAACAGTCAAATGAACCAACACTAAGTCTCAAACGTGTGAGTGAGTGTCAACCGTATGACCACTCGTGTGATCAAACTTAGTCAATTAACCTAACATAGGTTAAGCTAAACCGTGCGGATGAGTTCACGAGTGAGGCTCAGCCGCGCGAGTGAGGAATTTTCAACTGACCCACTCGTGTGACCTGCTGTTTGCCCTAACTCACTCTAAAACTCAATAAAATGATGTTAAACCACAATTTCTTCGTCCACAAGCTGGATTAGCACTAAAATAACATAAACACACTCTCAAACTACAATTACACACGTAAAGTTTACACATTTTTGATCAAAAATCACTCTAAACTCAAAAACCCAAAATAACTAACTCTTTAATCGCCAAAAATCACTAGATGATGTTGAAATCACAACCAATGCTCTGATACCAATGATGAAACATGACTAGGAACTTCGAAATCAACAGGTTTAACTCACACAAAGGCGGAATTAGTGAATCAAACCATTCTAGTGAATATTGTGCTTTTTGGGATTAATTAAGTCAAACCACAACACATCAATGATTGTGATTAGATTAACACTAAGAGCTGTTATTCACCTTGTAAAAGGATTTTGGTTGAGAGAGAATCGGACTAGGGTTTACCAGATCTGAGCAGAGTGTGTATGTAATGAGAGGCTTACCCTAAAATGAAGAACATAACACTTAAATACTACCAGCAGTTAAGTCAACCGCGCGAGTCAGGCTCACTGGTACGAGTGGGGATGCTCAGTCGTACGGTTGAATGCTCACTTGTGTCTGTTCACTTAGATTAGGTTTGTGACTCAGCTCAGCACACCCGTGCGTATGAGCTTGTCAGCCGTACGAGTGAGGCTTCACTCGTGCATCTGACTGAGTCTAAGATAGTCAAACATCCTTATCGCGTTCCTGCAGTACCTGTAACCATATAAAAACACAGATAGGATAACAACGAGCGATCATGGTAACCTATAAACTGAAGTACCTGCCATGGACGTGGGTTAGATATCTAGGGACTTACATAAAATGCATCAACAATTCATAAACTTAATTTTAGACTTAAGCAAACCTATGTATATTAATGATTCATTGTGTTTTAAGATTACTAAATTATGACATTTTAAGCATTATACAAGTAGCACAAGCATATATTGAAGTAGTCTAAATACTAGTTGGTGGAAACCCAACATGTAACATATAGCAATACAAGGTTCATACATATACATATTGTAACGACCCGCCAAAATCGCCATTGATGGCGCCGTTAACTTAGGTCCCGTTACGTGGTCATAAGTCTTTAAAACAAATTTTGACCAAAATATGTCGCATTCAATGTAACGACCCGGAAATTTCCGACCAAATTTAAACCTTAAACTCTATATGTTTCCGACACGATAAGCAAAAATTTGTAATATTGAGTCTAGAAAGTTTGAAATCTATATTCGGATAATCAGTTACCCTTCGACCAAGCCCGACGATTCACGAACATTGATAAATATAGATATATAAATAAAAGTAAGTACATATATAATAATTGAAAATAGTAAAATGTAGTCGTAGCGGAATGGTTCGTCCGTTTATATATAAGTGAATGTCAGTTAGAATATAATTAATATGAATATTAATAATTTAAAATATAAATATAAAATTTAATATATTTAATTTGTAATGATATTATTTTTTTTACTAATAATATTGTATTCATTGTTAATATTATTAGTAGAAACATTATAATTCTAACTATTATTAATATCCGTAATATTATTTCCATATTCATTAAAAGTAATTAATATTATAATTGTCATAAAAATGAATACAAATCACTATTTTCAGCAATAATATTATCATTATCATTATTTTTGTATTATCATTATTATTATTATTTGGTATTTTTATTACTAATATCTTTATGTTAATATTAATTAAATGAATTAGAAATCTGTGGAAATTAATCATAGAATGGGTTGGTTATACAGCTGTGTCGAATCTAAGCCTATCACTATCTGCAAATCTAATCAATCAGGTAAATTACAAATTAAGTTTAGAGTCATTATCCCCTTTGTATATTTTTATTTTTTTTTCTTTTTCTTCTTGGATTGATTCTAAATGTATCCAATTCGTTACAAGTCCTCTCAACTACAATTAAAAACAGCTATCTGATGTTATATATATATCTTACTCTGTGTTGAGTGATGAAATTGAAAACTAAAATATATATATATATATATATATATATATATATATATATATATATATATATATATATATATATATATATATATATATATATATATATATATATAACTCGATATATATATCTCTGCTCTTGATAATTTTTGACAATTCGCAAATTCAAATCAAATATTAAAAAGTAATAATGCAATATTGTTGAGAATCCTTTATTCAATCTTTCCGAAAAGTTTCAAGTATCAATTTATTGTATCGAATCCAAATTCGTAAGTTAAAGTTTAAACTTCAAAAAAAATCAAAATAATGTTCTTCATGAATTCGAATTCGTTTTCAAGCTTCTGGATCAATTAATGATTTTGGAAGTTTCTATGGATGATTTAGAACATTTTTCGTTTTATAATTTTCGCCTAAAATGGTCTTAAATCCAAAACCCGATTTTGTGTTCTTCGTTTGAATACTTTCGTTACAGCTACTGCTGCTGTTGTTTTTTTTTTTATTTTTTTTTTATTTTTTTATTTTATTTTCCCGTTATATCTTCTGTAACATTCGACTGCTTCTGTTTCAAATTAAAAATCGAAAACCAATTAATAGTCTTGCTGTGATGATTTTGGGAGGTCCTTTGGACAACTAACGTATCAGATGAGGAAGGAGAGATAAAGAACACAGATAAAAAGGGTTATATTTTAATTAGTTCAAGTATTAATCAGGAAAATAATGATGGTCCGATGGTTATGTATGGTTGCGGGGTAGCGAAAGGTTGAGAGTTCAAACCCCGGTGTTGGCATTTTTTTTTTCAAAAGAAGAAGAGCTAGGGAAAAACAAATAAATAAGGATTAAAAGATTATATGGCTCGATTAAAATCAAAAAGACAGTAACTGAGGAGTGGTTAGAGTGTTATTCAAGTTTCGAGAGGTCGGGAGTTCAAGCCTCGGCCTGGGCAACATTCTTTTTAAAAGCCTGTTTAAATGAGGTAGTTTCTTTTATCTAAAAATTATTATTATTATTATTATTATTATTATTATTATTATTATTATTATTATTATTATTATTATTATTATTATTATTATTATTATTATACAAGTATTAAGTATCATTAATTATTGTTATGATGATTATAAATACAAATATAATTGCTATTATTTTTATTATTATTACTAAGTATAAGTATTATTATTTTTATTATCATTATTAATTGTAAGCATTATTATTATAAATAACATTAGAATTATTATTAGCATTATTATGAATAAAAAAAATATCATTTTTACAACTGCATTATTATTATTATTATTATTGTCGGTTTTACTACTAGTATCATTATGAATATTATTATTTATAATAAAGTGATTATTATTAATAAAACATTAATATCAAAACTATTTTAAAAAAAAAAAAAAAATAAATAATTATTATTGTACATAAAACATATAATTTAAGATATAACATAAAGTATATATATATTTTCAAATGAAATTTAGTATAAATCTTATATAACTATAATATATGTATATATATAATATATTAATAAATGAAATTTTGATATTCTATTATACGTTTTAATAGAAATGCAATTAATATAGGTTCGTGAATCCGGGGCCAACCTTATATTTGTTCAATGATGTTATATGTATTTTTACTACAAAATACATTAGGTGAGTATTTAGTCCCTTTTAAACTCATATTTTTGGGCTGAGAATACATGCGCTGTTTTTATAAATGATTTACGTTATGGACACAAGTGATAAAAAAATAAATTATACGTTGAGTTGTACCATGGCATATATCTTTATACTTGGTAGCTAATATTTACATGAGGAGCGTAAACGCGAATCCTGTTGATAGATCTATCGGGCCTGACAACCCCAACCGGGCTGGACGACCAGTTTTAAACGGTTGCACAGTACTTCGTTTCTGTATACTACACTTGGTACGGTGTAGTAGTTATTTAAGAATATGCTGCTATGATTTAAATGTTAAGTATGGTTACCAAGTGCTCAACGACTTTTCCATACACTTGCGAGTGTATTATGTATGTATATGAAATCTTGTGGTCTATAATTATAACGCTGCTAGCAATAAAACCTATATCTCACCAACTTTATGTTGACCTTTTAAAGCATGTTTATTCTCAGGTACAAATTAAGTCTTCCGCTGTGCATTTGCTCATGTTAAGGACATTACTTGGAGTCGATCATCGCAATGGGACCAAATGTTGATGACTACGTCCAGGAGGATTAGGACGGGTTGTTAAAGTTGGTATCAAAGCGTTGGTCTTAGCAAACCAGGTCTTGCATTAGTGTGTCTAACTGTTAGTTGTTTAGATGCATTAGTGGGTCTGGACTTTGACCGTGTCTACATGTCAAAAGTTTTGCTTATCATTTCTAGTCGAAAATCATCTGTTTATCATCCTTAGGGAATTGCCTGCTTATCATTCTTAAGTCTAGACACGTCTTACTGTATTTAGTGCATCGATAGTGTAAAGACAAAATTCATATCTTAGCATATCTATTATTGTTACCTTTATCTGACATCTTTTCAAAGATTCTCCGTAATTTACGGGATTTTGGTATTATATATATATATATATATATATATATATATATATATATATATATATATATATATATATGTAAATTATGTATTGAAGAGTACCAAATCTAACTCCTATAATCTATTCCATACCAAAAATTCATTTCCCCGACTATACAAGATGGATTCCGTATCCAGTTCGAATTCTTCAGACTCCTACAGCTACGCCGATATGGATTTTCATTCGAGCTCCGAAGGCAGCGTCACCAGAATGGACCAACCAATCTCCCATCATCTATTCTGGATGAATTGGGGATGGGTTCGTAATATACTAAATTATTGGAGACAAGAAGAGGGTGATCCCTTCCATCCACCGAATTACCCTCTTGGTGCTGAACCTGAAGCACTTACCGGCGAACCTGTTCGAGAAACCATTTTCTCTCTCATATCTAGAGTATCTCGTCACGATTGTATACTATCCCATATTTCAGATCTTGTTCATTCGCTCACTCCAACCGTCAACCATCCCAGTGTAAGAGAAGAGGTCAACGAACTTCGCGCTCGGGTAGTGGCTTTAGAAAATATGGTGCGAAGGTTACAAACACCAGCAGCAGGACCGGCAGCATAATCTGTACCACCATCATCAACACCAACAGTACCCTTATCACCCCAACCACAACCGCGTCGTGAACCTCAACATCATAATCCGTACCTCGAATATCAACATCACACGCCTCAAAATCACCATAGAGTATGATCTTCATTTTACATATCGTTCTACATATCGATTATCTTCGCTTTACGAATCATCCTACCTCATTTATCTTCGTTCGACATGGTGATTATGTAATTTCTAAAGTTTTAGAGATTATGTAATCTAGCATTAGCGATAAATCAAATGAGTTTAATATCTTATTGACTCATTAGATCCATGATTACATCCGAAGAAAATATATATGCAAGTATATTTCATAAAGATTGTAATTAAAAATTCTTTCGTACAAACTGTTGATGATGAAAAATATTTTAACGGGTAGGTAGTACCCGAGGAATATTTAGATTTCACATTAACAAGTTACACTGTACATTCTTCGAATCTGATTCAACGGTCATCTATTATTCTATTTACAACTACCGATATACGTATCCGTTCATCACAGAACAACCATTTTCATTCAAATTCATATTCGGATTTTGATCTATCAAAATCCAACAAGTGGCATAACGAAGAAAAATATTGGATAAAATAAAAAGTGTTAGGAACAAACAAATTAATTATGAGAAATTCTGTTAGGAATCCACGCTAACTGCTCCTAGCTAACTGTTCCCGGCTAACATTTAATTTATCGCAATTTACATTCTCGCAATTTTATTTATCGTCATTTAATTCCTGTTATTTATTTTACGCACTTTAAATATCGGGACACGTATACAAGGTTTTGACATATCATATCGACGCATCTATATATATTATTTGGAATCACCATAGACACTCTATATGCAGTAATGATCGAGTTCTCTATACAGGGTTGAGGTTGATTCTCAAATAATATATATACTTTGAGTTGTGATCGAGTCTGAGACATGTACACGGGTCACGATATTTATTAATTAATTTGAATATTATATATTAAACTATATATAAATTTTTAGACTGTTAACTGTGGACTATCGACTGTGGACTAATAACATTGGACAATTAAAATGAATTAAAATATTAATTATAACATATGAAACTAAACAATTCTTCAAGTTTGCCACTTGATTCCATCTTAAAACCTCATTTGTATTTTGATAAATACAAACCGCGTTCAAATCTTTTCATGATTCTTGAAAATACCTCAACTGAGAGGTTGAACCAACCGCATCTCATCTATGGAAGAAAAGATTCTTTCATATAGTTATGCACTCGAAAACTCTCGGAGATTGAGTCAACACGCAGCAGAGTTAATTTCTTTAGTGTTATTATTACCCAAAATAACTTTGCAATCCCTTTCCAAATTAGCCAATTTTGTCACAGCTCCAGCAAGTTAACCTCGGCTTCTCATAAAGGTTAGTCTCGATATATATATACGTTATTCTTTTCGCCGTCGTTACCAGAGAACCATTTATATTCCGCGACATCATCAGCAAATGTACCAGCAACCCGTCATCTCTTTGGCGGAATCCGCAATCAGTATTTCAAAAAAAAATCTCGTAGAACTTCTCCAGTTATACCTATAACGTCTATCCCCTAAGAATTTCATACATCGAATGTGAAGTTTCTGAAGAACACCCTGAACTATGAAGTAGTTCTTGAAATGCTGATGAAGCAGCAAAAACTGTAACGACTTTAACAGTCAAAAGTTTGTTGATAAAGTACAGTGTGTTGGGAAAAGCTCAGAAAAAGAGAAGGTTTGGAACTGGAAAACGGATTGAGCAAAGTATAAAGGAGGCTGTGGATAAATCACAAAGACTGAACCTGCCTTCAAAGAATCCAAATGATTCAGTGCATGCTGAAACCGTTAGTAAGGACTCTACTGCTTATTCTAAACCTTTCCAAATGATATTCTTCATCATCATCATTATCTTAAAAATTCTAAGATATTATCGTATCTTTCATTATAAATATCCTCAATGTTTCTGAAGATATTTTTATAACTATTCTTATCTGAAATCATTCATCTCTTCGCGCTATCTGTGTCACATCATAAAAGAAACTATGTTAGTTTCTAAATTCTGAAACCTTCAAGTTTAAAATATGAATGTTTTGAAATAGTGTTGGGAACTGATGCATGAATTAGTATAATATAATGACACTTGATCAACGTCATTATATTACAGTAAGTCATGTTGAGTTTCTAATGGAATGTGATGATTCACAATACCATCCTCATGTGCCATGTTACACGGCTCTTATATTCTATTCAAATTCTAAAAATATCAAGAAAATATTTCTTGATGATTCGGTCTTTTCCAGGATATTCTGGTAATTTGACAAATCAAAAATTTGTTCCATTACCATTTCTATTTTGAGCATTAACAATGTTCATTCCAAAATCCATATGTGTGAATTCCGGACCCTTTACAAGAGATGCTTAGTTGAAAAGGAGGAAAAGAAAAAGAATGAAGCTCCGAAATAGAAATTGGGGTAAAGATCGCAGCAATTAGGAGAGAGCATTAACTGTGGATGACAATGATTATGGAAGACAGAAGTAGGGACATCGAAATATAAGGGAAGATATAAAACTCAAAAACAACCCTGAAACTACAAACCGTGCAAATCAATACGTATTGCCACGTAAAGGCACGGGAGAATTAATAACACTATAATCCCAAGATAATAGTAAAAGTAAATAAAATCCTCCGGTGGTAGATGAAAGAGAAGGATGACAGATGTGAAAATTTAGAATATATCAAGGATTAGAATAGGATGGAGCATATTGGCAAATATCTTTAAGTAAGAATTAAGGAGAAAGAGTAGAATATGTGGGATATGGAAATAAGGGAACGAAGGGGGTAGTTTTATAAGTGAAATATCCGACAAAGAAATCACAACAGATTTGCCGCATTAAATCAAAGGGGATCCTGTTTTCTAAATCGCCGAAGAACCAAATCTTATTACGAAAGATTTCTTTAAATCATTATATGCTCAATTCACTCTTTTGTGATAACTTCACTCGTACGCTTCACATGATCGAAATGTTTTATCTATATCTATCAATAATGATAAAACTCCGTTATTATCTCATATTCGTCATGAAAACATTCCTATTGTTATTTATGACAACCTCTACCAAATTTCGGGGACGAAATTTCTTTAACGGGTGGGTACTGTAACGACCCGGAAATTTCCGACCAAATTTAAACCTTAAACTCTATATGTTTCCGACACGATAAGCAAAAATTTGTAATATTGAGTCTAGAAAGTTTGAAATCTATATTCGGATAATCAGTTACCCTTCGACCAAGCCCGACGATTCACGAACATTGATAAATATAGATATATAAATAAAAGTAAGTACATATATAAAAATTGAAAATAGTAAAATGTAGTCGTAGCGGAATGGTTCGTCCGTTTATATATAAGTGAATGTCAGTTAGAATATAATTAATATGAATATTAATAATTTAAAATATAAATATAAAATTTAATATATTTAATTTGTAATGATATTATTTTTTTTTACTAATAATATTGTATTCATTGTTAATATTATTAGTAGAAACATTATAATTCTAACTATTATTATTATCCGTAATATTATTTCCATATTCATTAAAAGTAATTAATATTATAATTGTCATAAAAATGAATACAAATCACTATTTTCAGCAATAATATTATCATTATCATTATTTTTGTATTATCATTATTATTATTTGGTATTTTTATTACTAATATCTTTATGTTAATATTAATTAAATGAATTAGAAATCTGTGGAAATTAATCATAGAATGGGTTGGTTATACAGCTGTGTCGAATCTAAGCCTATCACTATCTGCAAATCTAATCAATCAGGTAAATTACAAATTAAGTTTAGAGTCATTATCCCCTTTGTATATTTTTATTTTTTTTCTTTTTCTTCTTGGATTGATTCTAAATGTATCCAATTCGTTACAAGTCCTCTCAACTACAATTAAAAACAGCTATCTGATGTTTTATATATATCTTACTCTGTGTTGAGTGATGAAATTGAAAACTAAATATATATATATATATATATATATATATATATATATATATATATATATATATATATATATATATATATATATATATAAAACTCGATATATATATCTCTGCTCTTGATAATTTTTGACAATTCGCAAATTCAAATCAAATATTAAAAAGTAATAATGCAATATTGTTGAGAATCCTTTATTCAATCTTTCCGAAAAGTTTCAAGTATCAATTTATTGTATCGAATCCAAATTCGTAAGTTAAAGTTTAAACTTCAAAAAAAATCAAAATAATGTTCTTCATGAATTCGAATTCGTTTTCAAGCTTCTGGATCAATTAATGATTTTGGAAGTTTCTATGGATGATTTAGAACATTTTTCGTTTTGTAATTTTTGCCTAAAATGGTCTTAAATCCAAAACCCGATTTTGTGTTCTTCGTTTGAATACTTTCGTTACAGCTACTGCTGCTGTTGTTTTTTTTTTATTTTTTTTTATTTTTTTATTTTATTTTCCCGTTATATCTTCTGTAACATTCGACTGCTTCTGTTTCAAATTAAAAATCGAAAACCAATTAATAGTCTTGCTGTGATGATTTTGGGAGGTCCTTTGGACAACTAACGTATCAGATGAGGAAGGAGAGATAAAGAACACAGATAAAAAGGGTTATATTTTAATTAGTTCAAGTATTAATCAGGAAAATAATGATGGTCCGATGGTTATGTATGGTTGCGGGGTAGCGAAAGGTTGAGAGTTCAAACCCCGGTGTTGGCATTTTTTTTTCAAAAGAAGAAGAGCTAGGGAAAAACAAATAAATAAGGATTAAAAGATTATATGGCTCGATTAAAATCAAAAAGACAGTAACTGAGGAGTGGTTAGAGTGTTATTCAAGTTTCGAGAGGTCGGGAGTTCAAGCCTCGG
The DNA here is from genome assembly GCF_046630445.1 of Rutidosis leptorrhynchoides. Classification (NCBI taxonomy): domain Eukaryota; kingdom Viridiplantae; phylum Streptophyta; class Magnoliopsida; order Asterales; family Asteraceae; genus Rutidosis; species Rutidosis leptorrhynchoides. The sequence goes on from NC_092340.1 coordinate 144,215,203, forward strand.
CCTGGGCAACATTCTTTTTAAAAGCCTGTTTAAATGAGGTAGTTTCTTTTATCTAAAAATTATTATTATTATTATTATTATTATTATTATTATTATTATTATTATTATTATTATTATTATTATTATTATTATTATTATTATTATTATACAAGTATTAAGTATCATTAATTATTGTTATGATGATTATAAATACAAATATAATTGCTATTATTTTTATTATTATTACTAAGTATAAGTATTATTATTTTTATTATCATTATTAATTGTAAGCATTATTATTATAAATAACATTAGAATTATTATTAGCATTATTATGAATAAAAAAAAATATCATTTTTACAACTGCATTATTATTATTATTATTGTCGGTTTTACTACTAGTATCATTATGAATATTATTATTTATAATAAAGTGATTATTATTAATAAAACATTAATATCAAAACTATTTTTTAAAAAAAAATAAAAAAATAAATAAATAATTATTATTGTACATAAAACATATAATTTAAGATATAACATAAAGTATATATATATATATATATTTTCAAATGAAATTTAGTATAAATCTTATATAACCATAATATATGTATATATATAATATATTAATAAATGAAATTTTGATATTCTATTATACGTTTTAATAGAAATGCAATTAATATAGGTTCGTGAATCCGGGGCCAACCTTATATTTGTTCAATGATGTTATATGTATTTTTACTACAAAATACATTAGGTGAGTATTTAGTCCCTTTTAAACTCATATTTTTGGGCTGAGAATACATGCGCTGTTTTTATAAATGATTTACGTTATGGACACAAGTGATAAAAAAATAAATTATACGTTGAGTTGTACCATGGCATATTTCTTTATACTTGGTAGCTAATATTTACGTGAGGAGCGTAAACGCGAATCCTGTTGATAGATCTATCGGGCCTGACAACCCCAACCGGGCTGGACGACCAGTTTTAAACGGTTGCACAGTACTTCGTTTCTGTATACTACACTTGGTACGGTGTAGTAGTTATTTAAGAATATGCTGCTATGATTTAAATGTTAAGTATGGTTACCAAGTGCTCAACGACTTTTCCATACACTTGCGAGTGTATTATGTATGTATATGAAATCTTGTGGTCTATAATTATAACGCTGCTAGCAATAAAACCTATATCTCACCAACTTTATGTTGACCTTTTAAAGCATGTTTATTCTCAGGTACAAATTAAGTCTTCCGCTGTGCATTTGCTCATGTTAAGGACATTACTTGGAGTCGATCATCGCAATGGGACCAAATGTTGATGACTACGTCCAGGAGGATTAGGACGGGTTATTAAATTCAAAGTCAAAGTCAAAGTCAACAAAAAAGCCAACGTGTTCGGGTCGGGTCACGAACAATTTTTCTAAGTTACATAATCATATATGAGCATGTTAGAACAAGTTGCATGTTAATCCGTAATGCGTAACATAGTTAGATTTAACGGAAAAATGACACTTTTGGACAGCCCACTTTCCAGTCTTAGGCCGTGCCGCGGCTTGAAGGGTCGCGTCGTGGTGGTCAGCTGGACAAAATTTTGTGCAATTTTCATGTGTTTAAGACTCGAACCAAATTTCACCCAGACACATTTTATGGTCAACAAACATGGAAAACTCTTATTGTATGTCATTTGAAAACACCCATTACTAGTAGTTCAATTGAACCCATAACAATAACTAACTAAACATTTACAACACCATAAATCGTATTAAATGTTCATCATTAATTACATTCAAGTTCATAAATGCAAAGTCACGATTCAAAAATTAAACGCACCCATATGGTATGCCGTTTCGAAGGTAATTAAACATACATTGCAACTAAACACTTACCAACAACCTCTCATAGCATTCAATGCATCAAAAATTCATATTTAAGACTACTAAACCCTAACCAAGAATTACAAATTCAATAATCATGTTAGTGAAGTTTTCCAAGTCAACCTACACATCAAATTGAAGCTAATGATACTAGTAACACATTTAATACATGAACTTTAACATATAACAACATTTAATCAACCAAAACACAAGATTAAACTAGTCACTTTTCAAGTTCATGCTAGTTACACAAAAATGACAAAAACACGCAAACAAATCACCTATTCATGTTAGACTTGAGCCATAGACACTAACTAACACTTTTATAAATCAAGGACACCAAAAACAAGAAATCTAAAGTTTTAGAAAAGCTTACCCCAAGTAATAAGATTGGTACTAAATTAAAGGTCTTGAGTAGTAGATTACAAATATGTAATTAGATTTGTTGTGAGCTTCCTATATTTGAAATAGATGATGAATTAGTGATTGGGGTGAAATGGGTGTTTTTGTAACTAGAGAGAAAAGAGATGGTAGGAGGTGAAGTGAAAGAGTGGGGAAGTGGGGGATTGACTAGTTGACATAGTCACTAGTTTGGTCCCTTGGCAACATTAGTCCCTCGAGTTTAAAAGCGGGTGCGTGAATTAACCATACGAATTATTTTAAATACGCAAATTAAAGGGAGATGTTATAATTAAATAACGGACTTTAAAATAATTAAACGGAACGTAAATGGAAAAATACGGGTTAAAATAATATTCATGTAATGACTATCAAGAGATCACTAATTAGTCTTGGATTAAACACATAGTGATAACATAGCATTTAACCAAGGCTATGTAAGTTTTATTTACAAAGTGGCATTTGCAAGATTAATGTATAAGTATACATTAATGTCCAACACATGTATAAGGAAGGAGAAACTCTTGGTTGGGACTTGGTGACCATCCTAAGTATGTCTAGATACTTTTTAGATGTACATGTTTTCCTATACCACTTATGTGTTATCCTTAATCAAGGTTTAATCATCATTAAGGTGTCATTAAGCGTGATTAACCAAGATTAGTGTTATAGTGACCAAAAATCCTTTGGGTATGAAGGAGTCAAATATTCTAAGCATGTTTGAACAGATTTTATAAATTATAGATGCCCCGAAGTGGTCGAACTAAAAACGGTGGGATCTAGGACAGAACCTATTACGGTCAACCCACGGTTTACCGTGAGGTCGGCCGTGCACCCCTAATTTCACAAATCATGGTGTAAGGCTCCACGGTCTGACCTGCAGTCAACCATGGACCTAACCGTGTATCTTACGTTTTCATTTTAAGCTTTATTTGGTTTTGGTCTTTTGCTAGAGTAAGTATGGATTAGTGAACTTGTATATTTATGTGAAGATGTCTACCATCACCTTTAGTTATGTGCATATGTCATCATCAAAACACTTATTGTTATGGGTTAAGATTAGTATGGTCATTAAGCATAATCCCGTATCAACACACATTCTCCCCCAACATTCTCTCCCTTTTTGATGATGACAAACACATAAGTGATGGTGGACATTTATCTATAAATATGCACAAGTGTTAACATCACTTATCCAACTTTCTCCCCCTTTTGTCAAAGAAAAAAAGGTTAGCTCCTCCTGTAACTAAGCTCGCCCTAAGACAAATTCTCCCCCTTGAACCGTACATGGTGGCAAATAGCAACCACAACACACAATTTTTATTTATTCCTAAAGAAAGTGTACAGACAATCACCAAACATGGTGGGAACAAAAAGAAAAGTACACACAATTAAAATGCTCTTATTCAAAACAACATAAGAAAACAACATGAAAAGTATCTCATATGAGATAGTAAGAAATCATGATAGTGGCACATGCCATGTGCTTCATTTACATGATTTCAATTTGTCGAGGACATCGCCTTGTATGGATCACTAGGAGTACCACACGAAGAAGAGTAGTTTACAAGTAGATCAAGATACTTGAAGATGCGTGTGAGACGTGCCCCATAGGTAAGTGTTTGTGATGGATCTTGCTTTAGATCATTCATTCGGGAAGCTATTAGGAAGGCAATGTTGACCGATATTGACTGCTTTAGACACCACATAAGTCCTAGTTCGGTCACGGATATGTGGTCGTCATCATCTTTGCGAAAGAAGATGTTGTGGAAAATGATTGCCTTCCATGTCTCATATTCAATCTGAACGTCACTGTCAAGGAGGCCCTCTTGACAAAGTGTACTTAGTTTAAGATTTGGATTGAGAAAGAGAGAAGTGAGTGCCCTTCGTGGAATGAAGCGATGTAGGAGTTGTATACGATTTTGGGTAATATAGAATTCCATACCTCTAGAAGACACTTTAAGAATCTTCCCGAATTGTTTAAGTGTCGAGAGATATTCTTGATCAAACATTTTGAATTTCACTATGCGATTAGAGGTAAATTCAAAGTTTGAGTAGAATTTTTTGACAAGTGAGGGACAGACATGAGTCTCAATCATGAGAAATGACTCCCATCCTAATTTAACAAACTCCTTTTGAGTAGTAGAATAGTCATAGAAGAATACTTCACATTCTTCTTGTATGAGTCTTGAGTTATTACAAGATATTTTCTTCATGTCATTAGAGGTTTTGTTGGAGAATCTAGACACTTTCAGATTAAGTGATGCTTATAGTTGGAGAATAGGAATGGTTTAGAGAAACTCATTGCTTTGGGGTGCATGAAGTTCTTTAGTGACCTTTCTTTAAAAGGAGCAGAGATATGAATGACTTTTCATCATTTTAGGTAATTGATGCAGCTGATATCACGGTCGACCGTGGTTCAACTGTGTTGGGTCTGTGTGCAAATTTTAAAGATGAAATATCATACATTCAAGACAATATTCAAATAAAGATAGTACAAATTACCAACATAATTAAAACATGTTTTTAACACACATCAAATCTCTCAATCACTCTCATTGTCAATGTGTCCACTTGATCTGCATGTATGTAACCTCAACATCCCTTTCAACAGCTTCTTCACCTTGGACTGTTTCTTCGTGCTCTTGATCTGATTTCTGTAAATGTGATCAAGCTTTCCATAAAAGTCAAAGTTACTTATGGGATCAGCTTTTGCTTCTTCATCACATTCCGAGATTTCAACTGCCCTTTTGCTTGACTCACTCGGACCTGCTTCATCATCATTTTTCCTCTTTTTCAAAGATGGTGTTTTTGAGATTCCTAGCCTCTTAATGGGATCAAGAGCGGGTTGATGAGAATTAGGGTGAGTAATTTCAAGGTGCTCGAACATTTTATTGAGGTCGGCCATGGACCTAACCGTTACGTTTTCATTTTAAGCTTTATTTGATTTTGGTCTTTTGCTAGAGTAAGTGTGGATTAGTGAATTTGTATATTTATGATAAGATGTCTACCATCACCTTTAGTTATGTGCATATGTCATCATCAAAACACTTATTATTATGGGTTAAGATCAGTATGGTCATTAAGAATAATCCCGTATTAACCCACATTCTCCCCCAACAATTACAATTAGTGTTAATGACTATATTTTGTCATAATTAAATTCTTAATTACATAGGGGACTAGGTGACTCAAGAATCTCCCCCTATTTGATGATGTCAAAATGTAAGCATGAAAAGCGAACACTAAGACACAAGAATAAAAGACTTAGAAAAATAATCAATGATTTTGTCCCTTTAGTTCATTTATTTTGAGATCTTTTAGATGAGTTATCTATATCCTATAAACTAATATAATTTTAAACTTATTTATAATATACATTAATAATAAAAGTACGTTTCATTACAGATGTATACTGTAACTATTACAAGAGCTTCAGATCCAAAAAGTTCCAATCCAACCAATATTTTTCTTCTGCCTTCACAGGCAAAAAGTTGATGATATTATGAAGTTCTTCAACTGTTAGCTTTAGAATCTCTAGTGGAAGAATAACTGGTTCTCTTCTCGTAGGAACTGTCCTACCATGTGTACTCTTATTATTCTTCTTGAGTTCAACATCATTATCAAGCACTGGTGCATCAGCATACTGAGTGGCTTTTTCAAAACATTTCCTTAGCTACTTGATCCCATTGTCTTTCAGCTCTCCATTTTTGTCCTTGAAAATTTCTAGTAGCTCCAACCATTCAGAGTAACCATAGTTCCTTAAATCAATCAGTTCAACTCTTTCAAACTCATTGTTTTCTCTGCTGATGTTGAAAGTATGATTATTGCATCTTTGACACTTAGAGATGTTTGCTTGACTTAGTCTCCTTGTTAACATATCACCATACCTCTTTCTTTGCAAGTTATTACATGCTATTTGTGCAGCATCACTCATTTGTGGAGGTTTAGAAACATCTAGTTTTTCCTTAGTTTTCTTTTCTACTGGTCTCTTCTTTTCTTCAAGTTTTTCTTCCTGCTGAGCAACACTCAAATCTTTGGACAGCTTAACATCAGATTGTATCTGTTGTTCCAGTTGAATAAGGCTTTTTCTTTGGACAGCAACACTCAAATCTTTGGACAGCAACACTCAAATCTTCCTGCTGAGCAACACTTAAGTCTGCGAGCCTCAGCAAATAAGGCTTTTTCTTCATCAGTGCTTAACCTTAAGTCATTGACTTCAATGTATTCACCTATTGTTATACTAATATTGGCATCATTGATTTAGTGTTGCTAATTAAGTGGATGATGAGCAAGTTTAATTATTCGATCTTTATCTTCTTTAACCATCTCATCTCTACGCTGCCATTCTTCAATAGAAATATTTAATCTCCGAGCTTCTCTTTCTTCATATGACAAAGGTGGAGGAGGTGGTGGTTTTATAGGTTCGTCTTCCCATGAAACATGTTTATCATTTGCGTTGGGGGAAGATGGAGGTTTAACAATAATTTCAGCTACACCATATGGACTTGTTCCTTGTTGATTGATAAATTCCTTTATTCTTTGTAGTTTAGCTTCAAACTCTAGATCTCTAGGTGATCAGCTGAGACTGAAGCTGGTCCAAGATTAGTACTAGGAACCTCTGCTTGATTACCTTGCTCAACAGTCTTTGTTGGGCCTTCTGATTCTTCTTTACACACTCACACACTTTGTGCTGGATTTTCTTTCTCAACAGCTTCAATTGAGTATTATTTACATGTCTCAGCACATTCATCACCTGCCTCATATAAGGGCTTAGACTTTGGTGGTTGGTTATCTCTGGATCTAAATTTGACTCTTCATTTGTCAACAGATTCAGGTTCAGGTGATGGTTCTTGTGTTGGTGCTGGTTCTTGTGTCGACAAGTTAGGGGCAGATAAGACTTGCTCCCCTTCAGCAGCAGGTTGATTAGTCCCTACTGGATCTTCTTTTTCCTCAGCAGAGGACTGACTAGCTAGCTACTGTTGGTTGTTCTTATTGTTGTTGTCCTAGTTTAAAGTGGATGATGGTTCAGTTACCTTGGAGAAAGCTTTGGAGAATAAGAATTTTTTGAAGACAACACTTTTCTTCATGAGATTTGTTTGAGCTCAGATATGGTCGTACTTCTTCTGGTTTCAATTCCTTAATTATTTCTTCCCTTTCAGCATACAACTTAGCCTTTTTCTTCTCAAACCTGATTTGGAAGTTAGCCTCTCTCTCTCTCTCTCCCTCTCTCTCTCTCTCTCTCTCTCTCTCTCTCTCTCTCTCTCTCTCTCTCTCTCTCCCTCTCCCTCTTTTTTCTGTTGTTTCAAGTGCTTTTTTAAGTTCAGCATGGGCATCCTTCCTTTGTCTTTGACCATCGGTAAGATTTACTCTTTCAAGAATCTTTGTATGTCTTTTTCTGTAGTATTCATTGAAATGAGCATTGAACTCTGCTTCCAGTTGCTATTGTTTCCTCTGATGTCTCTCCATTTTTATTTTCATAGATTTTTCAATTTTTTCAGATAACATGGATCTTCTCTTTAGCTGCTGCCTCAGCTTTTGCTTTGCTGGCTAAACTGCTAGTACCATCATTACCACCATCATCATCTCTCTTATGCTTCTTAGAAGCCTGATGTCGGCTAAAAATTCATGCTTTTACCTCCGATATTTAATCCTAAAACATTAAAGTGATTCACTTTATCTTCGAATTAAGCATTTATTTGCCTTGTTTGATAGATCAAGTGATTATGAAGATGATGCAAGAAGAATAGAAGAAAACGGGCTTAAAACGAAGAATCTAGAGCAATAACGATGAAGATGAAGTTAGGACCTCAGAAACCAAGTTACTATCCCGAAAATTAGCAATAATGACCAAGGAAGGCAGGCACACAACTAACAGTACACAGCTGGCCAGCTTGGTACACAGCCAGTGTACCTGGCTAAGTTGGCATACTGCTGCTGTACACGAATAGGGCACACGCCTGCCCAGTTTTTACATGACCGTGTACACGGCCTGCCCATGGGATTTTTGGTATAAATATGTCCATTTGTTATCCATTTCAATACACTTCTCAATTCTCTCTCTTAATACAACACTATCTCTCTATCTTTCTCTTACTAGAAAGCTAGATACTTTCAAGGCCTTCTCACCTCCATTCGGGAAATTTAGTTCCCGGAGACGAACGTCGAAGTTTGTACTAGAAGCGGTCTAGAGAATGTCACGATTGTAACTGTCAGAACCTCGTCTGTATATGGTGAACGCCTTCCTTAATTTATTTGATATGTTTAGTTATATTTAAATTGCTTTGCATTCGTCTATATGTTATAATCGTTATATATGTTAATATTTATTTGAAACTTATGATATTGTTATGCTGAAACCTTGCCGGGTTTAGAGTATAATTTACATACCACCCTTTCCTATTACCCACTTGACTATAACCTAGTGCTATGGCCTGATCAATCCTAGAATAGAGGGTAAGTAGCTATATTTTCTTAACGTTACAACAAGGGTCAGTACCTACGTATAAATAGTAACATATATGTCAGAGAAGAGCTTCTCGACTTAAGGTTTTGATTAGGGTAGTGACTATAGTATTAAATGAATGCTGGTTGAGCTAGAAGCAAGATTCGCGTCAGAAGTAAGACCTTTTAGATGCTGTAAGATGATCCAAGGTTGAGTAATTGATCACAAAGGAGAGACCTCTTATCCAATTAACAGTACCTCAGAATATCAGAGATTGCACTTCTGTTAATGTCAAGGCTGTGACGACCCGGAAATTTTTGACTAATTTTAAACCAAACTCTCGATACGATTTAATATTTTTGACACGATAAGCAAAGTCTGTAATGATGAGTCTCAAAAATTTTGAACTGTTTCATATACTCAATTAACCTTCGACTGTTCCCGACAATTCACGAACAACTATTTGTAAATTGATACATATATATTTAAAAATATAAATATAAATATATATATATATATATATATATATATATATATATATATATATATTAATTCAAAATATAATTTGAAATATTATATTATCTAGTTATTAGAATTAATTTTGTAAAATAAAATAATATAAGATATAATAAAATTATTATTAAAATGAATCTATATATAGATATCAAATTCTATTGAATACATTTATTAATTAATTGTAATACTCGGTTGGCATTTCACTAGTGTTATATAGATCTAATATGTGTTCAAGAAGATTTAAAATAAAAGTTGAATTGTAAATTGATTACGAAGATTTTAGGTTTGACAGAGATATTTTTACCTTTTTAATTTGAATATTAATACTCCGTACATATCACTTGGAACTTAAAACAAATATTAGGCGAGTCTTTTGCTCAGGTTTTATATAGTTAATGATTGAAATAATTAAATGAATTTAATATAAAAATTTGGAATTTTTAGGAACTGTTTTATATTTTAACTGTTTAACAATGAACCACGATATTACACTCCGAGAAAAGTGTCGGTACTATCAAACAAGTGAATGGCTGCTAACTATTGAACACCTTTAATGTGTTAGATGTCCATTCATACTCTACATATTTAAATTCTTATTAATATTATAAATGATATATAGTTGTATGGATGCAAAGACATGAGAGATCTATCCATACCTCAACTATTTGTTCCCTGACCATATTCGACTACCCCACTTTTTCTTTATGTAATTTTCTGTTTTCAATCAACATCATCTTTAATTTTTGAATTCTTTATATAAACACTAATATATACTTACTTAGAATATAGAGATATATCTTGTGCCATTATCATAGAATCCACCACCTTTCCTTCATTTGTTTTCTTCTCCTTCCTTTTATGTTTAACGAACCAAACACCATTCAAACTTCTATGAGATCATACTGGTGCTACTTCCTTTATCATATTTTAAACTTCATTTGAATATTTAATATTATTATTAATATTATATATATATATATATATATATATATATATATATATATATATATATTACTGTTCCAAATTGATCCGTGAATTTAACCAAATCACATCATGTTGAAATAATTGGTTTACTGTCTTCTCATCTTTTTCTCATAAGTAAACTGCATGGGATATATAAATATACATATATTATAAGAGATAGATTATCACCACACCCATTTTCATGTTTTCCTACTTCATCTTGATAATCTCACCTCTCCATTCACTTTCTTCTTCTTTCTTCTGTTGGAGTTGTGAACTCAAACCACCATCGATCTTGTCCATATTAACCAAAGACCACCTAACCAACACCATGATTATATTGCTGCAAGATTTATGTTTCGGTATCGATAAACCCAACACCACCACAATCATAAACTACCCGTTATTCTTTTTCCCTCTGATTGAACTAAATTTCTGTACTTGGAAACAATTGAGAGTTGCTTTGTCATCCAAGGGTTTCAGTTTAAGTCTGGTACTTTGGCTAAACTATCTATATAATTGTGTTTATTTCTTTTTGTATTAGGATTTGGTTCGTTCCAATTATGTTCATCACATAAACCCACACACCCGTCACTATTGCAAGCGTCGAACCCACTTAATATATATATATATATATATATATATATATATATATATATATATATATATATATATATATATATATATATATATATATATATATTATTTGTTGTTTCTTGTCTAGTAAGTTGATTCAACAAAACCGCCACCTAGTATTACATTACTGTTTCGGGGTTTACGATTCACACACTCACCACCATCATCCAACACCCATCCACCATTTTGTTCCGGTATCAACCATCGAGCAACAGCTGCTTGTTTTCTTTTTCTGTCGAGCTCCACAAGTCTCACCATCCATCACCTTTAAACTACCATTAATCACTACCTTAACCCCTATCATAACCGCCATCTACAGCCACACTTCCTGTCTCTTTCACCGCTGTAAATGGACGAATAAACAACCATGAAGATGCAGGTGTAATAACGTTATTTTCCTCCTGTTTCCAGTCGAGAACCACTCTAAATCCCATCATGAATTATTGCTATACTCCTATTTCTGTTTGGACACTGCCAGCTTTTGTCTCCTACGTGATATTATTATAATTAAGTAATGCTGATGGAATGATGATGCCGTAATTATTAAAGGAAAAGTGATTTGTTCGGTGAGAATATAGTGGATCAGACAAATACCAAATCCATCCTCTTGTGACGACCCGAAAATTTCCGATCAAATTTAAACTTTAACTTTATATGATTTAATGTTTCCGACATGATAAGCAAAGTCTGTTATGTTGGATTTCAAATTTTTTTTATTGTATCATGAAATCATTGGACCATTGACTATTCTTGACGATTCACGAACATTGTTTGTAAATAAATATAGATATACAAATAAACGTAAGTACATATATAATAATAATTGAAAAATAATAAAATGTAATTTAAACATTAAAAATTAAATATGTGAATTAAGATATAAAATAATTAACATGAAATAAAAATATATGATTTCTATACATAATTATTATTATATGTTGAAAATTTAATATTCAATATTAGTTCTATAATATACATTATATAGTATTATTACATAATCAACAACATGTAATACTAATGTATTGAATTAGTTATTAATATAATTGTTATAATAAATTAGTAATTTCTTTCAATATTAATATTAATACTATTATCGTTAATGTTATTATTTGTAGATAAGAAATTTGATATATATATATATATATATATATATATATATATAAATATATATATATATATATATATATATATATATATATATATATATATATATATATAAAGTGATAGATTATTGTTACTAATAATAAGTATCATTATTATTAGTACTCTTAATAAAAATTAATAATATAAATAGATGTTATTAATAAATCTATAATCAGTAATTTATGTTATGGAATTTAATATATATATATATATATATATATATATATATATATATATATATATATATATATAATACAGATATACTCCGTATATACAAGAAAATACATGTATACTCCGTATGCAAATACATAAATTTATGTATTCTATTTAATGTCCCCATCCTTCAGCTCAATTTGTCTAGCTAAGTGGTAAAGGTGTCGATTTCAATTCACTGGAAGGATCCAAAATTCGTACAAATGAATCTCATAAAGGTAGAAGCTGTTAGCAATCGTAATCAGATGTATAATTTTTATTTATTTTTTTATTTCTTCTTCTGTCCTTAGACTCAAAACTGTCGACCCATTCCCTTCTATACACAAGTGATTGACACTGGATTCCTATCACAATTCCTTTAGAAACTAACAACCAAACATTTTATATATATTCTAACTGCAAATTGGGAAATTCAATCAGAAAAATAAGAACCCAGTCGTATACCTCTGTTCTCAATAATTTTTTTCATAAAACGAATTCGAGTTCCATTTTAAAATCTATAAATGCAATGATGTTTGAAATCTTCTTCTAAAACTATCTCCAAAGTTTCATAATCCATTTCATCCTATCGCGTTCGGATTATCAAAGTCAAACTTATTTTTGAAAACGTCAAAGAATTTGTTCTTGATGAAATTCGAATTTTTGTTTACGTTTTAAGTTAAATTGATAACTAAGAATGTTTCTAAGAAGGATTTAAAACTTATTTTATTCTGGAACCGTGAGCTAAAATGCATTAAAACTCGATTTTGATGTTTGAGTTATCATGTGTTCTTCATGAACTTCCAGTTTCTGTTTTTTAGATTTTTTTATTTATTGTTTGTTCTGATAATTCCAACCACCATTAATAGTTGGTCCTGTTTCGATTTAAAACAATTCAAATCAACCCTTTGATTTCTGTTATGGTATTGCACGATTTCTGTTTGAATTGAAGAAGAACAGAAGAATGAATCAGTTAAATATATTTTGTTATAGGGTTTATCAGAAAAATGAATGGCAGAAGAATGGTTGTGTGTATGTTTGTGTTAACGAGAGGTCACGGGTTCGAGTCCCGGCTTGGGCGATTCATTTTTATTTTTGAGCTTTTGAAAGTAGTCATTTATCAACTTATTATTATTATTATTATTATTATTATTATTATTATTATTATTATTATTATTATTATTATTATTATTATTTTTATTATTATTATTATTATTATTACTATTATTGTTGTTGTTATTATCATTATTATTATAGTAATATCAATTACAACATATTAGTATTATCATTATTAATTTTATTACTATCAGTATTATTATTATTGTTATTATTATTATCACTAGTATTACTAATATTATAATTATTATCATTGCTATTATTACTAATATATGTATTATTATTATTATTATTATTAATGACATAAGTATTATTATTATTAATATTAACATTTTCATTATCATTATTAGTATGAGTATCATTTAAAGAACTATTACTAAAATTATTATCACTAATAATAAAATGGTTATTTTTATAGTTATTATTAATATCAGTATTATTACCATTATCATTAATAGTAGAAGTATCATTAATTTAAAATCTATCATTTTATTAAAACTTGTATTATTATTAAGAATATTATTAGTAGTATCATTATTACTAACATTATAAGTATCATTAAAATTATCATTTTATATAAAACTCTCATTTTTATTATTATTATTAAATCTAATAGTATTATTACCCTTATTTTAATATTTTCATAGATTTAACTAACAAATGATACTCATATAACAATATACCTAATACACATCATAAAACTATATTAATAACTTATTTATTAAAATATATAAAATGAATATACTTAATAACATATATAGTTTAATAAAATAAAAATTATATCACTAATAATAATATATATATTTGATCAGTTACAATTATATATTAATGAATACACAAATGATATAGGTTCGTGAATCCGAGGCCAACCCTGCATTGTTCAATGTCGTCATATGTATTTTTACTACAAAATACAGTATCGTGAGTTTCATTTGTTGTAACAACCCTCACTTTTCGACTTCTAAATTACTGAATTAACCCTAGGGTTATATGTCTGACTATATGTATTAAGGGTTGTTATATACAATTAAATATTGACCGAATAGTAATTTTTAGTCAACAATGTACGCTTAAATAAATAATATATTATTAATTTATATAATTTGACATAATTTAACTAAGTATATAAACTTTGTATCACTTTTATTATTTAGTTAATGTATTATATATTTAACTATATAATAAATCCAATTATATATAAATGTAATAATATTTACAAACTTACTAAAACTATAGTTTAATAATTAAAATCATAATTATTATTAAAAATACAAAATACCGAATTATTTATTATTTTTATGCAAAATTTGTATTTATTAATTAAAAATAAAAAAATAAAAAATAAAAAAAAATATTATTAACATATATTCTTGGAAAAGCATTAAATCAATTTGTTTATTTATATTAAAAAAAATCCTTAAAATAAATGAAAAAAATAAAATAAATAAATAAATAAATAAATTACTTTTTAATTAAAAATTGTAATGGAAAAACTACTTTTATTATTTTATTTTGTGCATTATCCCATGACCTAACATTTAATATTTTTTAATTTTAAAATCCCATTAAGAATTAAAATATTTCTTTTTATTTTAATTATTTTATTCTTTTTACCTAATTTTTTCAAGTATAAATACCCCTCATTTCTCATTCAAACTCACACCAAAATTTCTCTCATTCTCTCTTTGAAGAATTACTACTAGTAAGTATTCTTTTCTTACTTTTTATTTTTTTTAGTTTTTACTTTTTACTTTTTACTTCGGTTATTATTTTTACCGAAATATGTAAATAATGTTATAAATTATATGCAATTAAAAATAAAATAAATAACATGTATACACTATTACTATTACTAGCACCTATAACCTACTACTTATATTGTAACATAAAAACATTTTGGGATATGTATTAGAGATGTATAGATCTTCGAACTTTCTTGACGAATAGTTTCTATGAGATTCTAGGCAGAGGGTTTGGATTTCCGATTTAAAGGGTCCTATGGCTCAAGCCCCTAGATCTAAATTAGCCATTCGAAGGGAAAGGGGTGATTGGAAGCTTATCTAATACGGCAAGTATCCTAAAATGGAAAAACTGATAAAAGTAGAAACTCTCCAGTCATAGAAACTTAGTAAAATAAGAAACTTTCTAAAAATGGAAACTTTATAAAAATAGTAACTTACTAGGAATAGAAACTTAGTAAAACAAACTATACTTAAACACATACTTAAACTTAAACATGGGCTAAACACTTAACTACTCTTAAATGTCAATGGGTTGACTTTCCTGCTCACTCGTTCAACTCTTTAATTCGAGGAATAACTCTCTCTCTACTTACTAAGGTGAATTCATAGCCCCTCTTTAATTGCTAGCAAACTTACTTACTTTTACTTGGGGTGAGACACATGCTGTTTTTACTTTTTACACTTTAGACACAAGTACCAAACTGTTAAACTATGCTATACCCGGCTATGTCCGACTAAGTCCCTACAGTGATATTTTTAATTGCTGCGGCATGCTTAATTATTAGGGGTAGGCCTATCGGGAGTAACATCCCCGATACATTTGACCAAGTCATTGTATTACTTAATAATGAAATTAAACCGACAAGGACAGACACAACTTGTCATGGGGCAAACTTGAACGTTTAGTCTAAATATCACGCATTGGCATAACTTTTTGATCCTGCGGGAGATCAACTTTACAAACTAAATCTTGTGGTCTAAAACAACGACAAACTTTTTGTTAAACCTATGAACTTCACTCAACCTTTTTGGTTGACACTTTAGCATATTTTGTCTCAGGTGCTGTTTGATTCAAGCTCTTATACTTACTGCTTATGTGATGCTACTTGGACATAGGATCAAGAGATATCGCATTTATTACTTCTGCATGTGAACATTTACGATATTGTTATTCCTGTCATTGTAACGACATTTCATTTTCCGCTGCGTACTCATTAAAGTTAAATTCATCATTTAGTATTGTTCTCGTTTATTATAATATGTTGGTATGTTTTGATAATAGTGACGTTCCTTCCAGACCCTATTGAGAGGACGTTACAGATTGGTATCAGAGCATAACCAGGCTGTTATAGAGAACCAGGATTGCATTATTGTGTGTGCCTTATGTGTTAGCTAGGGTGCCTTAGCAATCTAGGAAACTATAACCTTTCTTGCCTTAGACTTAAAGCAGTTAGGATTACCAACCTTGCTTTGATAATCTTGGCTTAAAATGCTAATCAAAGTCTCTTTCCTAATGTTAGGATGTCTAATTTTCATCAAGCGAACAAAATGACTCTTTTCAAGCCGACATAAGTTACGTGTCTAGTGATTTTTGTACCCTATTTGCTGAAAAGCCTCAACCCTTAGAAACTAAAAGATTAGTAGAAGTAGCCAATGGAAAGGTCATGCAAGTCGATAAAATCTATAAAAACTGCAACCTAATCTTAGCCGATAAAGAATTTAAGATAGACCTTTTGCCGGTCGAGCTCGGAAGTTTTGACATCGTAGTTGGAATGGACTGGTTACGTCCATTGAGAGCTGCCATCATGTGTTACGATAAAACCATTCATGTTCCATTGGGAAATGGAGAGACTCTTATCATCCAAGGTGAAAAGAGTGGTTCCAATGTCAATATTATCTCCTGTATTAAAACCCGCAAACACCTTATGAAAGGTTATCCAGCTATTCTAGCCCACTTTTAGAAGCCCAAATTTTATCTAAAAATTATCAAAAATATTATTATAAAAATGGTATTGATTTCTGTATATTCCATGTCTTGTTTGACCGACTACGAGGAATGTGCGGAAGGCATTTGATAGGCTAGATCATGATTGAATAACTAAGAATCAAGAGTAAGAATGAGATTCGGATTATTCACTTTATTATTATTCACTTTAACATTATCTAACTTTGGGGTCTTAGCAATCCGCCCCTTAGTGGTAAATGTAATTCTAAACAAAAGTCTAAAGGAACTTTGTTCCTTTAAAATGAATTCTTGACTTGAATCATTTGATGTTCTCATACTTTATCACATTTCTTCTTTTGTTGAGTCAGCTTCGAAGTCTCTTGATGAGTGAATTGACAATAATAACATCTTCTGTAAAGTATCACCCATTCTCCAATCTCATATTCAAATATTTAAGAGAATATGCTATCATTCCGTCATAATATCTCATGAACTCTGAAGCTCTAATGAATATCTTTGGGTAGTTTGAATTCACAAAGACAAATCCACATGGATTATCATGAACTTGAAGTAAGGACATGTAGCTTAATCCTTCAATCAGTTGATTCGGAGATTTAATCACAATCTTGCTATATCCGGATTCTAACCCCATCTGAAAATCATAAACTGACATTCATCTCATCGAATCAAGAATGAACCTGTGAACTGCTTTCAAGGCAACTGCATGGATAATCGTCACGTCATCCAAGTCTGTCAAGTAGTTGTAAATGTAGATGATGTCATTCATCTTCAGATTGTCAAAGTCTGCCTCTGAGAATTGATATTCTTCATCATCCATTCTAGTCACGAAGAATAAACGCATTCGAACTCCCTGTTGATTAATCATCAAGATTTTGTTGATGCTTTTGATTTCATAACTCCTTTGATCTTGAAGATTTTCTTCATTCTTTATCTTATATATCTTTCGAACGAATAGATAGGATCTTAGATATTCAGGCTTCTTATGAAATTTCCAGGCACCGAGAACACACATCGATGGTGCCAAGATGAGATCTGTTTTACCAAGATCTTGTATGCTTGTTCTTATATGAATGGAGATCGTAATATCAAATATTCTTCATCAATATCAATTTGGAAATCAGCCCCTCTGATGAGCACAATCTCAGATGTTTGAAACGAAATATTCATTTGGAGAGCTAGGTGAGGAAGACTTCTGGTTAGATTTGAGTTGGATAAAAAGGGCATAGATCTCGACACTCTACTTTATCTAATGTGTAACAATGCGATCAAATCGGTGAGCATGCTCTAATTTCATGTAAGTATGCTAGAGAAGTCTGGGAAGGTATAAACAAATGGTGGGGATCAAATGTTCCTGTTTCGGCTAATGTGAGTAACTCATTTATGGGTATTGTTATCATGGATTATCGGGCTATTCAAGAAAAATTTGGCAAGTGATCGAGTGGGTAATGAGATACCTCATATGGAAGAATAGAAGTCTTAAGCAGGGGCATATCTAGTTGGTTAGGAGTAGTTGCACTTGCAATAAGTGAATTTAGGCTGAACTACTATTACATAGGTTGAGTATTGTATAGTAATAGCAAAATTTAATAGTGTGCAACCATTCAGAAGATGAAGTTGAATTTTATTTAAAGGTTTTAGTAGGGGTGGTCAGTATTTGGTTTGAAACCGTGGAACCCGAAAACCAAACCGAAACCAAACCCGAAAAAAACCAAACCGAATTCGAAAAACGGTTTTTGGATCGAGTCAAACCGAAACCGAATTTGAATTCGGTTTTCGGTTTTGAAAATTCTGAATTCGGTTTAACCGAAAACTGATTTCAAAACTGAATTCAATGTTTTTATATATTTAATTTGTATATTTATGTTTTAATGTCATTATAATTTGGGATCCAATCAATAAAATATATTCTCACCCATATGACGATTTGGTAACTCACAATATAATTACGTTACTCAAATTATTATGTTCTTCTTCTTAATTACAGAAGCGGTAAACGTCATAGTTAAGCTGTAAATATTAATAAATCATCGAATTCTTTATAATTTAATAGTACGTCAATGTTTTAGGATATAAATAACTAAGACATCAGTAACGCCACAATTAAACTACCTTCGTTCTCAGTTTTTTCATAATATTCGGTTTTAACCGAAAACCGAACCGAATCCGAATTTGAATTCGATTTTCGGTTCGGTTCGGTTTTAACTTTGAATTCGGTTTTTGGTTCGGTTTTCGGTTTTGCCCAAAAAAATTTCAAAACCGAATAAACCGAACAAACTGAAAACCTAACCGATGAATACCCCTAGATTTTGGGGTTCAATTTAAAGATACTAAGATAATGGAAGAGATGGAGGAGAGGGACATTTCAAGGGCCCACTACATTATATGCATTTTAATTTTAATCTTATCTCATCTCATCTCATACTACGTATAAATCATTTTAAACCTTTATATTTGATTAAATGTTATATTCTTTGACAACTCAACACTTTTTTTTATTAGTAAGAGTATTAGTTTAATTTATGTCATCAGAGTAACTTTTTTATTATTAATTGTTAACAAACAAACGTTCTCCATTTACTTCGGCAAAAGTTTGGTGGCCCATGGCAGCTTTTTTGTGGTTTGGCGAAAATTTGTTGACTAGCGAAATTACACACATTAATTTTTAATTGAGTCTTTGCTTATTTCCAGTTAATTTATGGTTGATACATCTATATTTTTTTTAAAGCAACCATATTATTAAAACCCGAAAACGAGACAAACGAAGTATACAATCGAAGCATACAAGCTGACCAAACGAAACCTAAACACAAACTAAAACATGAGGAGTGTACAAAAATCTATTTGACAAATAAGAATCTAAAGGAGGAGACCGGAAGGATCAACCTATCCGCGTTTTGTTACTTGAAAGAATAAGCATATCAACCCGGATTTAATGTTTATTGATGTAAATCATGTTTAATACGGAGTAGCATTTTAATTATAAATTACATCACTTTTGAGATTCATTTTCTCATTGACATTTCACCCGGTCGATAAAAATTCCTAGATCCGTCAATATATTTCGATATTATTTTGTGCTACCAGTAACCTTAAATGATGGATCCGCCACTGAACTTAAGGTGTTCCGCAATGATGAATGGGCATCAACAAAGGTCATTAACGAGATTCAAGTCAAAACCTACGAGTGGATTAATAATCGTTCGAAACGAAAGGTTTCCGAGTGGCTACAATGGTTGCTCGATCCATGTAGCTTGGTTCAACCTCGTATCAACAATCTGGATCCAGGGTGACGAAATCAGTTTCTTATATGCGTGAATGAGTATTTGTATGTGTTATGACAATTTGCCTAGCGCACCCACACTACCGGAAGCGAGGATATAAATTGTTTGAGACAAACTTGCGAGAAATAATAGAAAGCAAAAAAGTAACTGATAACACGACGATTTAACGTGGTTCGACAAAACCCTGCCTACGTCCACCCCAAGAGTTCCCTTTATTCTTATAATATAAAAGAACCCGATACAAGAAAAAAGTACACTATGAGTTAAACCTAAACCCAAGCCCCTTAGATTTTAGTATAAAATCTAAGTTTCCCGTACACTCTTTTACAATCCTTACAAGAATAAACTCTCGGCCTCACAAATAAACACACTCCGTTGATAAACCTATCAACTATGTTTTTCTTTCTCTTTGTGATCTTGTGATACTCAAATGAGCTCTACATGTCCATCTATTTATACATGATTCTTACACATATGAAAGCTATATGTGAAAAGAATCAATAACCAACTAGCACACCTTTGACTTGTAAACATGCAAAATCAAACTTTTCCTTGTCTTGTAAACTTGCACATGTATGTTAGAATGCAAATACCAAAATGACTTTGTCATCCATGTGAAAACAAATACCAATCAAACCCACTTTCTATGACTTCTTTATACATGCAAAAGACAATTTGTCTTTGTCTACTAAATGATTTGTCAAATATTTGGACTAGTGTCCAACAATCTCCACCTTGACAAACATTTATCTTTATTCATCACCGAAAATACTATAGCCTAGTATTTTCACCATTGGCCTCCTTATCACTGCTGCACACACCTTGAATCACGTCGGTCCTGAACCCCGATTCAAATAAAACGGAAAAAAATTATGTGCAGCTGACCCTGTCAACTTACATAGTTGACTCCGGAGAGGAGTCTCGAATCACCTCTCCTTCAGTAGGATTTCCTTTCTCACCATCCTCTAACTTGATCAAACATGTCGTCACATGTTCCCGATCAATTTCCCGTGTGCACACTTTCCAAACCTTCGAGACACGAGTACATTTGGTACTCGCCACCAGACAATATAAACCCTCATACTTCTCTCCTTTCATCAGGACCTTCGCGCCATGTGTGATTTTCATAACTCCACCTACGGCTGAATAGCCGTATCCTTGAGAATCTAACTGGCTTAAGGAAATTAGATTTTTGAACATCTTTGGTGCGTACGCCATGCCACCAAGTGTGTAAGCAGCTCCGCGAAACATTTTTATTTTCACCATGCCAACACCCTCAACATCACATGTTGAACCATCACCTAAAGTCAGCACCCCCGCCTTCTTTAATATTAGCTTATCAAAATAACCTTTCTTGGAACACACATGCATCGTACAACCAGAATCTAAAATCCATTCAGCTTGAGCAGAAGTAGAACCTTTGGAGACTGTGAGAACATCTCCTAAATTAACCGACTCATTAACTGCTAGTGCAGCTGATGAACCCCAGATTTATCTTCACCATTCTTCCAGAGTGGACAATCTTTCTTGTAGTGACCCCACTCTTGACATTTGAAGCACGGGATACCCTTCATTCCGTCTCTTGATCTGGACCTACTTTTATCACCAGATCTTTTTCTGAAAAACCTTCCCTTTCCATGACCAACCATAGCAAATTCATGCTCAAAACGGTCATCGGATCTTCGTCTCTTATCCTGAGATAAGAGTGCCGGTACTACCTCTTCCATCTTTACAGTAGCCTTTCCGTAAAGAACAGTAGTAACCAAAGTATCATACGAACTTGGAAGAGAGGTAAGAAGAATAAGGGCCTTATCTTCTTCCTCAATATTAACCTCAACTTTTGCAAGTTGATCCACCAGACCATTAAACACGTTCATGTGTTCAATGATATTCCCGCCTTTCTCCATCTTCAACCGATAAAGATCACGCTTCAAGTTCAGCTTTGTGGTCATATTCTTCCCGAGATATAACTTCTCGAGGGCCACCCACAACCCCGTCACGGTAGTCTCGCCACTAACATTATTAATGATCTTTGTAACGACCTTGGATTTTCCAACATTTATTAATAATTGTTATTATTAATACTTGTGATAAAACGAATGTATGTTATTACATTTACTTGTTGCCATGATTAATCGTACTTGACTTTAATTGCCCGAAACGTCTTTATGACACACGAAACTTTCACGGATAATATTTTCAGAATATTATTTACATTCATGATTGATATTATTAATCATTTTAATTAACTAAAGTTATTAGTTAATTACTTGGACCTTTATTAGTGTTAATGGACTTTTACTTGGATTAATTTGTTAATTGTTACATACTTGGGCTTTATGATCAAACATGGGCTTATGAAGCCCACCCTACTTCTTTCATGGACTCTTTAGCCCATCACCACATGTGTAAGTATTACTTAGAGTTGTAACTAGTTAGTTTGTTACTCATGGAATCTTGTTACAACTTCTTCCCATGCAAACACCCTTAGTAACCAACTTTTGAAGGCTTTAACATGAATGATCTTGTAGACACTCCCCTCCCTCCCTTTTTCCTTGAAACCGTCGGCACACATTAGAGGGGAGGAGTTTTTATTTCATTTTTTTTGTACTACTTCTACTTGCATCTTCTCATTTCCAAACACATACTTCATTTCATACTTCCAACTTTCTCCCTTTTCTCTCTCAAATTTGTAAGTAACAAGCTTAATGATCTTCCTTTTCTTGACTTCAAAACCGTAGCCATGAACCCCTTAATCATCATCATCATCATCTGTTTATTGTTTTGATACTTGTCTTTGTTAATTACTTACTAGTTGTTGTTATTCTTTACTAGTTACAAGAATCAAACTCTTTAGCTTCATTCTTCATTTTATCTTGTAATTACAAGAACACACAATAACTAAACTTACTAGTTTATGTTCTACATTTATTGTTTTAAAGATTGTAAGTTCATGGTTGTAAATCATACTTGAAGTTCATGAAGTAAACTTTAAAGTTTACTTTCTTAAAAATCAAACTTTGGTTTGAATCTTTAAAGTATGAACAACCCATGAACTAGTTACTTGTTTACTTAACTTATTTACTTCATTTACTTGCACTTTAATTTCATGATTTATGTTCTTGTTGGTCAAGTGTTACTAGTTAACATTGATCTCATTAATCTTGAACTAAAAGTTAACTTTGAAAGTTCAAGAACATGTAAGTAAGCTTTATTTAACTATGACTTTGTACACTTATGTTAGATCTAGACTTTTGGATCTAGGATCTTCAATACCTAACTAAGAACTAAGTTCTACAACTTAAGATCTTGATTTCATAAGTTCACTTTCAAGTTTGTAACTTATTATTTGTTTTAAAGTTCATGTATGTGTTAGATCTAAGACTTTGATGTAACTTTGGTTCATCAAACTTCATACAACTCTTAAGTGAGTTGTGCTACATGTCTTAGACCTACACTTGTGTCATAATAGTCAAAACTTGGTTAATATTACTTTATAGTCCATGTATGTGTCGGATCTAACACTTTGATGTAACTTTGGTTCATCAAAACACTTGCAACACTTAAGTGAGTTGTGCTTCATGTCTTAGACTTACACTTGGGTTATGATGGTCAAACCTTGGTGAAAATGATGCAAACACATCAACGAGTTGTACACTTGAAGCTATATGCCTCAAGGATGAGAACCATGATAAGCATCGAGCACCAAGAACCACCGGAACTTACTCTACTGTTTCTGTGTCTGACCCGTATGACCTGTGATACTTTAATTATGATTTTCAGATAGCTCTGTTCGAGTAGATAACTTTTCATATAGGGCTCGTCTTAATCCGAGTTACGATTTAGGATTTATGGCCCTCCGATCGTCACTATGTCCATTTAACGTTGTGCTAAAAATTCTGACCTACTCGCACTTAGACTGTCACCACGGTCAAACGAAGACGATTTTGCTTTTGTAATTTTTACCACAACTAAAGGACTCATATACGGAGCCATGGCCACTGGTCTCACCTTATTTCAGTAGGTATAGAGGCCGTGGTGACAGACCAAACTCAGCCTTTGTTTTAAACTCTTTTCATGAACGAAACATACTTTACACCTTTTGTTTGATGATGAATGATGATGACCCTTAAGACCTTATTTACATACTTTTAAACCTTTTGGGACGATTTACTGACTTATTACTATTTGACTTAGGTTGAGGACCCGTTTGGACAACCTTCATTACTTGCTTACTTTCCGACTCGACTTTACCGCTACTTTATCATTGTGAGTTATAGCATTCCCTTTTTACTTTAACTTATTTTGGGAACTGAGAATACATGCGGATTTTATGTTTTACATACTAGGAACAAGTACTTAAACTTATATATGTGTGGGTTATACAACGGCATAAACATTCCCTTTAGCTCGGTAACGTTTAATCATTGGTTTTTGAACCGTGAACGCGAATTTTAGATATGGATCCATAGGGTTTGACATCCCCACTCGGGCTAGTCGCGCTAGCATTTAACGAGTGTTTAATACTTCATAAACATACGCACTTTCCAAGTGTACTTTCAGGGGGTATAAACGTTAAGTTAGTTACCAAGTGCCCACGGTTAACATATACTTTATCATACTTTTTTTGAAACGCTCTTAGTAGCACTGAAATCTCGTGGCCTACCTTACATACTGTTATACTTAAACTATAGCTCACCAACCTTTGTGTTGACGTTTTTAAGCATATTTTTCTCAGGTGCTTAAGGTTGCTTCCGCTGTGTACTAGTCTTGCCGTAGACACCCGCTGCTCTAGTGTTATCACTGCATGAACTGTTTATCTTGCATTCAAACTTTAATACATTTGAAACTGTGTTTTGTAACGACCTAAGGGTCACATACATTTATTCATGCTTGCTATTCGTAGAAGCATACTGTTGGTGTAAAACATTTGATGTCGATTATGATGTCATCTTTCTATCGTGAATGCAACTCCTTTTAATACAGCATATAGTACTTAACCTTGTAATGATCCTGCTATTGATGATTCGTACACGATGGTTTTGTACGGGGCATCACATTTGGTATCAGATCATTGGTTGTAGGGAATTAGGTTGCATTAGTGAATCTAAGACCGACCCGAGTAGGATTCACTAATAGGAATAATCTACAACTTGCTAGTTTACTGTTTCCGCTGAACTTACTGCATGCTGCTGCTTACTTTTACTACTATGTGCCGTATGCTATTACATGATTTCACTACTGCATGCTATTATCTGCTTTCAATTGCATGATACTTGTCGTTATTGCCATGCTACTTACTGTTACACATGATTTAAACTGTTGGCCTAATATGTGCTTGCTTTATGACTTACTGACATGGAAAAATTTATTTTTCCTTGTTCAGATGTCGGATACTCCACCTGCTATCGTTTTGGGTAGTTCAGACTCGTCAGCCACCCTACCTGCTGCTGATGCCGACACACCGATCCCGCTACCCACGAGTGACCACGGCGTTTCATCTTTCGGGACTAGCAGCCAGGTGCCTGCCCCAGTGGTTACTTCTAGCGGAGCCCAGGACCCTTCGGAGATTCCAGCTCCATCTGCCCCCGGACCCTCAGGTTCACAGCCCCGCTCCGGTGAGATTGTGATTCCCACGGAGTTCGGGGAAGGTCCATTCCGTAACCGGTATCGCCATTGGTGCAGACGCGCCCCAGATGGACGTCTCATTCCGATCGGACCCGCTAGGTACAGACAGATGATGGCCACTCAATGATGGCCAGTTCAGCCACCCGTACAGCCACTACATGATTCGGACGACCCGTCATCCACTGATGCTTCATCCGACGACACCTCCTCGGACGACTCCAGTGATGATGAGGACCCTGCTGATCTACCAATACAGGCACCCTCCACCCCGCCGAAGAAGCGGTACCATTTTGATGGCACTGTCATTCCAGGGGTGAATGGAGGTCGTGCTTTCACTGACGCATTTGGTCTGCGTCGTAGGGTTACTGCTCGTAAGCGGCTTGTGCCGTACCCTGCCGACCCACAAGTGCGTAAGGCACCCCGTTACGTACTAACTATTTCTGGAGCCGGAACATCTGCACCCCATTATGTAACGTCTGCAGCATCGGCACCACCTGCACCGCCAGCACCGCCTGCCCCACCATCTCCCACTGTCGAGGAATTGACAAGGGAGGTGGAGACCCTCCGAGCTCGAGTTGCTGAGCTAGAGGACCAGATGGCCCATGTTATGGACATCCTTCACCCACCTTCACCGTAGGGCTTTTGTATTTAGATTTCAATATGTAATCTAGTTGTAGTTTTATGCTTTACTTATGTATTGTACGAACTTATTCAAATGTATGAAACTTATTATTATTAATGAATGGAACTTTGCGTTATTTAATTCTTGCACGATGTTCTATTTACATTACTGTACGATGATTCTGTGGTATTTGTACCTAGATGCGTTATTTAATAACATGTAATGTTTTGATTCCATGATTGGTTACTATATACTGTATTATTACTATTTGAATGCTGGATTTTGACTTGAGTCAAAATTTTTGTTTAGAACATAATGGCCAACGGACGATCAACTCCTACCACCGCCCAAATCGAAGAGATGATTGCCGAAAGGGTAGCCGCAGCCATTGCGGAAATGCAACCCCAAGCTCCACCACCACCGCCACCGCCACCGGTTATTCAACCCATTTGTAATGGGTGTACGTACAAGGAATTCCAGAGCTGTAAACCTCATAACTTCAGCGGCACTGAGGGACCGGTTGGTCTCACTAGATGGTTCGAAAAGCTAGAATCAGTATTCCGAGTTAGCAACTGTTCGGAGGACAGCAAAACCAAATTTACTTCTTGCACGCTGTCTGACGGCGCGCTCAAGTGGTGGAACACAATGGCACAGGAACAAGGCATTGATGAGGCGTATGCTATGCCATGGGAAAAATTTAAGTGTGCCATGATTGAGGAGTATTGTCCGAGAACTGAGATACAAAAGATGGAAATAGAATTCATGCAGTTAAAGGCCGTTGGGAACGACCTTGATGGTTACAACAGGAGATTTTTGGAATTAGCCCTGATGTGTCCGACAATGGTTACACCGGAATTCAAGCGAATGGAAAGATACTTCTAGGGACTCCCTAAGTCCATCAAGGGAAATATCACCTCGTCCAAGCCACCGAATGTCCCAGAAGCGATGCGCATGGCGCATACTTTAATGAATCAAATAACCATCGATGAACCGGAGAAAACTAAGTCTGAAGCGGGTACTAGTGAGAAGCGCAAATGGGATAACAACAGGGGACGAACCTATGAACAGAACCCGGCAAAAAGACATGAGGGTTTCAGAGGAAACAACAACGGTGGAAACCCCAACCCCAACAACAACACCAACACGAACCCGAACTACAAAGGAACCTTACCACAATGCAAGCGGTGCTACAAGCACGATACTGGGTATTGTAATGTTGTTTGCGAAAAGTGCCAATGGACTGGACATATCGGGAAGGACTGCAAGGTCACCACTTTAAATGGGAAGCCAAACACCAACGGGGCGAAGAAGTGTTACGAATGCGGGCAGACGGGCCATTTCAGAAATGCGTGTCCAAATAAGCGAAAAGATGGCGGACCACCGCGCGCTAGAGCTTTCAATGTTAATGCAAGGGACGCACGCGAAAACCCTGACTTGGTGATAGGTATATTCAAAATCAACAATATTTTAGCTTCTGTCTTGTTTGATACTGGCGCGGATAGAAGTTATGTATGTAGACATTTTTGCGATAAGATTAATTGGTCGTTAGTCCCGTTAAAAGAGAGTATGCTTGTCGAGGTCGCCAATGGAAAACTTGAGAAAGTTGACCATATTAGTCGAGGAGCTATTATCAACATAGCTGGGGCAGATTTCGAAATTGATTTGATACCTATCAAACTGGGAAGTTTTGACGTGATCGTTGGTATGGATTGGTTGAACAAGATAAGGGCCGATATTATCTGTGGAGATAAAGCTCTTCGTATACCACAAGGAGACGGTGAGCCACTGATCATCTAAGGAGAGAGATGTACCTCGAAGCTGAACCTCATTAGTTGCGTAAAAGCGCAAAAGATCATGAAGAAGGGACGTTTTGCTGTCCTAGCGCATGTGAAAATAGTAGAAACTGAGGTGAAGAGCGTGAACAACGTTCGAATTGTGAACGAATTCTCCGATGTTTTTCCTGAAGAATTGCCTGGATTACCGCCACCGAGAGCAGTAGAGTTTCAAATTGATTTAGTACTAGGAGCTGCACCTGTAGCTCGCGCACCTTATAGACTCGCACCTTCCGAAATGCAAGAATTACAGAGCCAACTACAAGAGCTGTTAGACCGTGGATTTTTCCAACCAAGTTTCTCACCTTGGGGCACACCTGTGTTGTTTGTGAAGAAGAAGGATGGATCCTTCCGTATGTGTATCGACTACCGTGAGCCCAACAAATTGACAATCAAGAATCGGTATCCTCTTCCTAGAATTGACGATCTTTTTGATCAACTACAAGGATAGAGCATTTACTCAAAGATCGATTTGCGATTTGATTATCACCAGTTGAGGGTGAAGGAAAGTGATGTGATGAAAACTGCATTCAGGACCCGTTATGGTCATTATGAGTTTCTCGTGATGCCATTTGGTTTAACAAATGCACCTGCCATGTTCATGGACCTCATGAATTATGTCTGCAAGCCGTACTTGGATAAGTTTGTTATCGTCTTCATAGATGATATCCTCATCTACTCTAAGAGCGAAGGAGAACATGAGTAACATCTTCGATTAGTACTTGAACTCTTGAGACAAGAGCAACTTTACGCCAAATTCTCCAAGTGTGAATTTTGGTTGAAGGAAGTCCAGTTTCTGGGTCATGTTGTGAGCGACCAGGGTATCAAAGTTGACCCCGCCAAGATTGAAGCTATCAGCAAGTGGGAGACCCCCACTACTTCGACTCATATTCACCAATTCCTAGGTCTCGCCGGTTACTACCGAAGGTTTATTGAAGGATTTTCTCTGATTGTGTCATAACCCGACCTTGACCATAAGGACGAATACAATAACATATGATTTCATCGCGAGGTATTGACCTCTATATGCGACATTTTTCAAAAACTGCATTCGTTTTTACAATACAAACCATAGCTTTTATTACAAATACAAGGTTTAAACAACTTAATAATGATTATCGTTTAGCGATAATCTTACACTTACAAACTTTACATGTGATAATAACAATACGACCTCCAACATATTTTACATTACAAATCCTCCGATATGCAGTTTTATTTTTGACACAAATATGCATACTCAAGATCTTGCTTAAATTCAACATGTTGCAGCGGAAGCTTTTAGTTATCACCTGAGAATAAACATGCTTAAAACGTCAACATAAAGTTGGTGAGATATAGGTTTAATGCCGTCAGCGTTATAAATATAGACCACAAGATTTCGTATATAAACGTTTCAATAAAAATATTCTAAGTTGTTGAGCACTTGATAACCATACTTAACATTTAATCAACATCGCATATTCCCTTTATTATGAAATCTTACTACACCGTACCAAGTGTAGTCACCGAAACGAAGTACTGTGCAACCGTTGAATACTGGTCGTCCAGTCCGGTTGGGGTTGTCAGGCCCGATAGATCTATCAACAGGATTCGCGTTTACAATACCTCATGTAAATAATAGTTACCAAGTTACAGGGAAGTATGCCAGTGGTACAACTCAACGTAGAATATATATTTTTAATCACTTGTGTCCATAACGTAAATCATAAAATGCATGTATTCTCATCCCGAAATATTTAGAGTTTAAAAGTGGGACTATATACTCACCTTTTCCTTGAAGGTATTTAACTCGACTTGGTCTCCGATAGATATCACGAACCTAACCATATATATGATATATCAACATATTTTCTTTTTAAGAAATAAACGTTTCATATATATACTTTTAATACTTTTAATAATTTCTTAGTCCGTAGTTAGCAGTCCGATGTTAGTAGTCCACAATTAGTTGCTAAAAAAATAAAGACCCCATAGTATTCATGTTGATCGGAATTAATCTTGACCCACGGTACCGTGTTGTCAAATGACGTGTTGCGTACATAAAGTACCGTGTTGTCAAATGACGTGTTGCGTACGTACATGAGGTCTTATGATTAATCTTCTCGTGTTGTTTACGGGTGGTCCTGAAATATATAAAATTAAATCATGAGTAAATGTATATGAAATATCATATTAATTAGGAAAGATATGATTTATTTAATTTTTCTCCAATTATTTTCGTTGTTAAACAAGCTTTGGATACCCGATCTTATTTTAGTCGTAGTTTCTTCGTTACAACTCCGTTTTTGTTGATTCAACTTGCCACTTCTTTGGATCGAGTCAAATTTTAAGAATATGAACTGTAAATAACTTGATTTACATTCGGAATCACAGGTTATAGTCCAAACTCTAGGTGAATCTTATGAAAGTAATCATTTTTGTCATAAAAACAACATTTAATGGTCATTTTTCTAAAAATACTTATACTTTGAATTAAACCATGAAATTTTTATGTGTTAACATATTCATAAGAAATATAATTTTTCCAGAACATGAACTTCTAATTCAAAGTTCAAGATGGTTTTTAATTATCCAACCCAAAACAGCCTCCGGTTACACTCCGACGACATAGATTCAGTTTTAAGGTGTTCTTTGTAAAAACAAGTTGTATCTTGTTAAATTAGCATATCATTATGATATATTACAAGTCTTGAAGTATTTTAAAAGTTAAGTTAGAAGGATCTATTTAGTTTGCGAACAAATTTGAAATCATTCAAACTATGTTCTTGTTGTTAAAATTTTATATCACAAAATAAGATAGCTATATAAATATGAATCGAATAAAATTATGAACAAGGTTACTACCTCAAGTTACTTGGACAAGATTGCTGTAAAAGATGAGTAAAATCCTAGAACCAAAAGAGTGGTGGAGTTGGATCAAAAGGTTGGAAGTAAACTTGTAAATTTGGAAGGATTTTTGAAGTGTTCTTGGAAAGATTTTCTTATGATGTTTAAGTGTTGTTTTTGAAGCTAGATCTTCATGGTTGTTTGCTGAGATGTTTAAGGTGTTTAAGGCTCATGAATATGTGTGTGTTTAGCTAGGAAATGAAGGTAAAAGATTGAATTAGAAATGGAATGGGGGGAGGTCTTAAAAATGTGAAAATGGGGAACATGGACAAATTTTCATTTTGTTATTTTGTAAAATTAGTCATGCATACTTCCAATTCTAATTACCTAGCCTTAAGGGCATGAACAAGAGCTAAATAGATGTTGATTTGACATGTATATACCAATAGTAAATACATCTAGAAGATGGGTATGATACCGGTACATATACCCTAGGTATACGTATAGAAATCTTTGAGAAAATGGAACGAGGATTCAAATATAACTATCTTTTGTAAATATACTTATATTGTTTTATGTATGTAAGCCCTTTAAAAGTGATTAAATACATATCTATACGATGCATGTATAAGTATTATAGATTATAAGTATTTATGTCAAAGAACGTTACGTATAGTTATCGTTTTGAAAACTTAAGTTAGTAGTTTCAAAATATACCTACAACTCATTGTTATTAGTACACAATGAGATGTTAAACATCCTTAGATCATGTTAAATATATATAGATACATATATATACCCAGACGTATAATTATCATATGTTATATAGTTCGTGATATCATCGGTCAAATTGGACGGTCAAACGTTGTGTAAAACTCTTTTCAAAAACATAAATCTCAATAATTTAGATTGCTTATCATGTTGGTAAGGTTTAATTTATGTAAATATTAATCTTATATGCAATAAACGATCGGAAAAATCCGGGTCGTTACATTACCTACCCGTTAAATAAATTTCGTCCCGAAATTTTAAAATTGTACCTATTTTGCGTCATCGGGAAACAAATGTGGGTACTTTTGTTTCATTTGATCCTCTCGTTCCCAAGTAAACTGGGGACCCCTTCGAGCATTCCAATGAACCTTGATGATTGGTATGTTGCTCTGCTTAAGCCGTTTAACCTCACGATCCATGATTTCGACTGGTTCTTCTATGAATTGTAGTTTCTCATTGACTTGAATTTCTTCAAGAGGAATGGTGAGATCTTCCTTTGCAAGACATTTCTTAAGGTTTGAGATGTGATATGTATTATGTACTCCGGCGAGTTGTTGTGGTAATTCGAGTCGATAAGCTACCGGTCCAATGCGTTCGATGATCTTGAACGGGCTTATATACCTTGGGTTCAGTTTACCTCTTTTTCCAAAACGTATTACACCTTTCCAAGGTGACACCTTTAACATAACCATGTCACCGATCTGAAACTCTAATGGTTTCCTTCGGACATCGGCGTAGCTCTTTTGACGACTACGGGCTGTTTTCAATTTTTCCTTGATTTGCACTATCTTCTCAGTAGTTTCATGGATGATCTCGGGTCCAGTTAATTGTCGATCTCCTACTTCGTTCCAACAGATAGGGGATCTACACTTCCTTCCATACAGTGCTTCGAATGGTGCAGCTTTAATGCTCGCATGATAACTATTATTATACGAGAATTCTGCTAATGGTAGATATTTATCCCATCCGTTTCCAAAATCGATCACACATGCCCTAAGCATGTCTTCAAGAGTCTGAATTGTTCTTTCACTCTGCCCGTCAGTTTGCGGATGATATGCGGTACTCATATCCAAACGAGTTCCTAGGGCCTCCTGTAGTGATTGCCAGAACTTTGATGTAAATCTACTATCACGATCGGATATAATGGAAATAGGTATTCCATGCCTTGAAATAATTTCCTTTATGTATAATCGTAATAGTTTCTCCATTCTATCCGTTTCCTTTATAGGCAAGAAATGTGCAGATTTGGTGAGACGATCAACTATTACCCAAATGGTGTCATAACCCCAGGCAGTCTTAGGTAACTTTGTGATGAAATCCATGGTAATACCATCCCATTTCCATTCTGGGATTTCTGGTTGTTGAAGTAATCCTGACAGCTTCTGGTGTTTTGCTTTGACTTTGGAACAAGTTAAACATTCCCCAACATATGTTGCAACATCTGTCTTCAAATTAGGCCACCAATAATGCGTCTTAAGATCTTGATACATCTTTCCAACTCCAGGATGTATCGAGTATCTTGTCTTATGTGCCTCATTCAATATCAACTTCCTTAATCCACCCAACTTTGGTACCCAAATACGGTTTGCAAAATATCGAATTCCATCTTCCCGCATAATGAGTTGTTTCCCATACTTCTTCATTATTTCATTTCCTATGTTTTCTTTAGTAAGAGCTTCTCGTTGAACCTCTTTGATTTGTGAGTTGAGATTCATGCGAATTTTTATGTTCATTGCTCGTACTCGAATTGGTTCTCGTTCCTTTCTGCTTAAAGCGTCGGCCACTACATTCGCTTTCCCGGGATGATAGCGAATCTCACAATCGTAGTCGTTTATCAGCTCGACCCACCTACGTTGCCTCATGTTCAGCTGTTTCTGATCGAAAATATGTTGAAGGCTTTTATGATCAGTAAACACAGTGCATTTAACTCCATATAAATAGTGTCTCCATATCTTCAATGCAAACACTACTGCTCCCAGTTCTAAATCATGCGTCGTATAATTCCGCTCATGAATCTTCAATTGTCGGGATGCGTATGCTATAACTTTCTTCCGTTGCATAAGGACGCAACCAAAACCTTGTCGCGAAGCGTCACAATATATCTCAAAATCATCGTTCCCTTCAGGTAACGATAAAATAGGTGCTGTAGTCAACTTCTTCTTCAGTAATTGAAATGCACTCTCCTGCTCAGAAGTCCATTCGTACTTCTTCCCTTTTTGTGTTAACGCTATTAATGGTTTAGCTATTCGGGAAAAATCTTGAATAAACCTTCTATAATAACCAGCTAAACCCAAAAATTGGCGTATCTGCGTTGGTGTCTTAGGAGTCTCCCATTTTTCAATGGCCTCAATTTTAGCTGGGTCAACCTGAATTCCTTTGCTACTAACAACATGGCCAAGAAATTGCACTTCTTTCAACCAAAACGCACACTTAGAAAATTTGGCGTATAATTGTTCTTTTCTTAACAATTCTAATACCAATCTTAAATGCTGCTCATGCTCTTGCTCACTCTTGGAATAGATAAGAATATCGTCAATGAAAACGATAACAAACTTATCTAAATACGGACTACAAACTCGATTCATGAGGTCCATGAATACAGCTGGCGCATTTGTTAATCCAAACGGCATGACCAAAAATTCATAATGACCGTAGCGTGTCCAAAAAGCAGTTTTCGGAATATCTTCTTCTTTGACGCGTAGTTGATGATAGCCCAACCTTAGGTCGATTTTCGAATAACACATGATCCTTGCAATTGATCAAATAAGTCATCAATTCTCGGTAGTGGATACCGATTCTTGATAGTTAACTTATTTAATTCACGATAATCTATACACATTCGGAAAGATCCGTCTTTCTTCTTGACGAATAAAATCGGAGCTCCCCACGGTGAAGTGCTCGGTCGAATGAAACCACGGTCCAGTAATTCTTGTAACTGGCTTTGTAACTCTTTCATCTCAGATGGTGCAAGTCTATATGGAGCACGAGCCACTGGTGCAGCTCCTGGCACTAGATCTATTTGAAATTCTACAGATCTAAATGGAGGTAATCCCGGCAACTCTTCCGGAAAGACTTCAGGAAAATCTCTTGCCACAGGCACGTCATTGATGCTCTTCACTTTCTCCTTCGTTTTGACTTTATTAACATGTGCTAAGATAGCATAGCACCCTTTCTTCAAGCACTTTTGAGCTTTCAAATAACTAATGAGTTTTAGCTTTGAGTTACCCTTCTCTCCATAAATCATTACTGGCGTTTTATCCTTACGAGGAATGCGAATTGCCTTCTTGGCGCACATAACTTCAGCTCCTATTTTGGACATCCAGTCCATGCCGACTATTACATCAAAACTTCCTAATTCTACGGGTATCAAATCAATCTTAAATGTTTCTCCGGCTAAATTTATTTTACAATCACGGCAAATTTTATCGGCTTTAATTAGTTTACCATTAGCTAACTCAATCATGTACTTAGCATCTAGAGGTAATGATGAACAATTCAATTTAGCGTAAAAGTCTCTACTCACGTAACTTCTATCGGCACCAGTATCAAATATAATAGATGCGGATAAGTTATTAATGGTAAACGTACCCGTAACAAGCTCCGGGTCTTCATACGCCTCTCTAGCATTAATAACAAATGCTCTTCCACGTGCAGATCCATTATTCTTCTCTGGATTCGGACACTGGCTCTTATAATGACCCTGTTTCCCACACCCATAACAAGTAACAGTGGCCAAGGCAGTTCTATTTGCATTGGTGGCAGGAGTCTTGGTACCGTTTGTATTTGTAGCGGGAACCCTACAATCTTCAGCAAGATGACCTTTTCGATTACAATTGTTGCACACCACGTTACAATAACCAGAGTGATGTTTGTGACATCTGTTACATAAAGGATTTCGTCCTTTGTAACCTGAGTTTGAACTGCTACCCGCACCTTGCGTGGTTTCTTGTTTCTTGTTGGATTGTTGATGATTACCTTCCCACTTTCTTTTGTTTCCCGATGTCTTGACATCGGTGTTCTTATCCAGAATAATCTGGTCCATCAATTCGTTCGCCATGGTGATAGCTTCATGAATAGTCTTGGGTTTGGATGCTGTAACATTTGCCTTGACCTTTTTAGGCAAACCGTCTTTGTACAGTTCAATCTTCCGTTCTTCGGTTGGTACCAATTCGGGACATAGCAAAGCTAATTCCATGAATCTCTGATTGTAGTTGGTGAGTTCAGTACCAACAGCTTTCAGGCTTCGTAATTCAGCTTCCAACTTCCTAACCTCGTTCCTTGGACAATATTCGTTGATTAGCATTGTTTTGAATTCTTCCCAAGGAGTATCATAAGCTACATCTCCTCCTACGGCCTTCACATAGTTTTTCCACCACGTGAGTGCACTATCTTGTAGGGTGCACGATGCATACTTGGTCATGTCCTTCTTAATACAACCACTGATTTTAAACACAGACTCAATCTTTTCGATCCACCGGGTTAAACCGACCGGTCCTTCTGTTCCACTGAATGATGAGGGCTTGCAACCTTGAAAAGTTTTGTAAGTGCACCCCACACGAGGATTTGGGTTAACTGCAGCACCTCTTGCAGCCTCGACCCATAACATTCTGTCGTTCACTCGCTGATTGATGAGTTCCTGGATTTCTTGTTCCGTCATTCGGTTCAATCGCGCCATAATCTTCAATAAGAATGAAAAAATAATTATTCACATGGAATATTATAGATGTAGTATGTATTTACAGTACATCGTAGCTTATTAATAATATGAACCAGTTATTATTATAAAAGCCTTTTCTTCTTATTAGCGTTTTATAATTATATCTAGGGTAGTACCTACCCGTTAAAGTTCATACTTAATAGCTTAGTACGAAAATCAATTACTACCACCCAAATAATACTTAACCATGGAAAATTATTGCATTTCACACTTCACTATTTTACATATGCTTATTTTACATCAAACATTAAGCAAACCACACTAGTAATATTATACAAAACATTATATAATCCCATGGTTTAAAACAACAGCGCATCATTTAACCCAAAGCAATTGTGTTCAAAGAAATCGCTTAAAGGTTATCCTGGTTGTCTCCCTGCGTTTTGGCTGAGGAACCGAAGAACTGGATGTCGGGATAGAACTAATGGGAATAGCGGGAATAGGTGTGGAAGTATCTGGTGGAGTTGGTGCCACGACATCCTCTCTAGACTCGGGATTTAGATTTTCCATTTCAGTAGCCTTTCGTTTCTTTCCTCATTCGAACTTGTCTTTCGTAATTTCCTGTATTTCTTCCTCCTCAGGATCACTTTCCGGTTCCTCTTCAATTGATTCATCCGGAACTTGTGAGTCTTCCCCAAAGGTGTCGTTTTCATCATCAGATAGATTAATGACTGGAACACCATCTGAAGAGTCTGGTTCGGAGTCGCTGAATGTGATAATAAGTTCTAAGCCAGACATCTATCACATAACAACTAGCACGTTAATACCAAATAATATTTACATATTAATTTTTAACCAACAAGGATAAGCAATAGTTTTCGAAATCAAACACGGTCAAAGTCCAGACTCACTAATGCATCCTAACAAACTCGATAAGACACACTAATGCAAATTCTCTGGTTCTCTAAGACCAACGCTCTGATACTACATGTCATAACCCGACCTTAACCATAAGGACGAATACAATAACATATGATTTCATCGCGAGGTATTGACCTCTATATGCGACATTTTTCAAAAACTGTATTCGTTTTTACAATACAAACCATAGCTTTTATTACAAATACAAGGTTTAAACAACTTAATAATGATTATCGTTTAGCGATAATCTTAGACTTACAATCTTTACATGTGATAATAACAATACGACCTCCAACATATTTTACATTACAAATCCTCCGATATGCAGTTTTATTTTTGACACAAATATGCATACTCAAGATCTTGCTTAAATTCAACATGTTGCAGCGGAAGCTTTTAGTTATCACCTGAGAATAAACATGCTTAAAACGTCAACATAAAGTTGGTGAGATATAGGTTTAATGCCGGCAGCGTTATAAATATAGACCACAAGATTTCATATATAAACGTTTCAATAAAAATATTCTAAGTTGTTGAGCACTTGATAACCATACTTAACATTTAATCAACGTCACATATTCCCTTTATTATGAAATCTTACTACACCGTACCAAGTGTAGTCACCGAAACGAAGTACTGTGCAACCGTTGAATACTGGTCGTCCAGTCCGGTTGGGGTTGTCAGGCCCGATAGATCTATCAACAGGATTCACGTTTACAATACCTCATGTAAATAATAGTTACCAAGTTACAGGGAAGTATGCCAGTGGTACAACTCAACGTAGAATATATATTTTTAATCACTTGTGTCCATAACGTAAATCATAAAATGCATGTATTCTCATCCCGAAATATTTAGAGTTTAAAAGTGGGACTATATACTCACCTTTTCCTTGAAGGTATTTAACTCGACTTGGTCTCCGATAGATATCACGAACCTAACCATATATATGATATATCAACATATTTTCTTTTTAAGAAATAAACGTTTCATATATATACTTTTAATACTTTTAATAATTTCTTAGTCCGTAGTTAGCAGTCCGATGTTAGTAGTCCACAATTAGTTGCTAAAAAAATAAAGACCCCATCGTATTCATGTTGATCGGAATTAATCTTGACCCACGGTACCGTGTTGTCAAATGACGTGTTGCGTACATAAAGTACCGTGTTGTCAAATGACGTGTTGCGTACGTACATGAGGTCTTATGATTAATCTTCTCGTGTTGTTTACGGGTGGTCCTGAAATATATAAAATTAAATCATGAGTAAATGTATATGAAATATCATATTAATTAGGAAAGATATGATTTATTTAATTTTTCTCCAATTATTTTCGTTGTTAAACAAGCTTTGGATACCCGATCTTATTTTAGTCGTAGTTTCTTCGTTACAATTCCGTTTTTGTTGATTCAACTTGCCACTTCCTTGGATCGAGTCAAATTTTAAGAATATGAACTGTAAATACCTTGGTTTACATTCAGAATCACAGGTTATAGTCCAAACTCTAGGTGAATCTTATGAAAGTAATCATTTTTGTCATAAAAACAACATTTAATGGTCATTTTTCTAAAAATACTTATACTTTGAATTAAACCATGAAATTTTTATGTGTTAACATATTCATAAGAAATATCATTTTTCCAGAACATGAACTTCTAATTCAAAGTTCAAGATGGTTTTTAATTATCCAACCCAAAACAGCCTCCGGTTACACTCCGACGACATAGATTCAGTTTTAAGGTGTTCTTTGTAAAAACAAGTTGTATCTTGTTAAATTAGCATATCATTATGATATATTACAAGTCTTGAAGTATTTTAAAAGTTAAGTTAGAAGGATCTATTTAGTTTGCGAACAAATTTGAAATCATTCAAACTATGTTCTTGTTGTTAAAATTTTATATTACAAAATAAGATAGCTATATAAATATGAATCGAATAAAATTATGAACAAGGTTACTACCTCAAGTTACTTGGACAAGATTGCTGTAAAAGATGAGTAAAATCCTAGAACCAAAAGAGTGGTGGAGTTGGATCAAAAGGTTGGAAGTAAACTTGTAAATTTGGAAGGATTTTTGAAGTGTTCTTGGAAAGATTTTCTTATGATGTTTAAGTGTTGTTTTTGAAGCTAGATCTTCATGGTTATTTGCTGAGATGTTTAAGGTGTCTAAGGCTCATGAATATGTGTGTGTTTAGCTAGGAAATGAAGGTAAAAGATTGAATTAGAAATGGTATGGGGGGAGGTCTTAAAAATGTGAAAATGGGGAACATGGACAAATTTTCATTTTGTTATTTTGTAAAATTAGTCATGCATACTTCCAATTCTAATTACCTAGCCTTAAGGGCATGAACAAGAGCTGAATAGATGTTGATTTGACATGTATATACCAATAGTAAATACATCTAGAAGATGGGTATGATACCGGTACATATACCCTAGGTATACGTATAGAAATCTTTGAGAAAATGGAACGAGGATTCAAATATAACTATCTTTTGTAAATATACTTATATTGTTTTATATATGTAAGCCCTTTAAAAGTGATTAAATACATATCTATACGATGCATGTATAAGTATTATAGATTATAAGTATTTATGTCAAAGAACGTTACGTATAGTTATCGTTTTGAAAACTTAAGTTAGTAGTTTCAAAATATACCTACAACTCATTGTTATTAGTACACAATGAGATGTTAAACATCCTTAGATCATGTTAAATATATATAGATACATATATATACCCAGACGTATAATTATCATATGTTATATAGTTCGTGATATCATCGGTCAAATTGGACGGTCAAACGTTGTGTAAAACTCTTTTCAAAAACATAAATCTCAACAATTTAGATTGCTTATCATGTTGGTAAGGTTTAATTTATGTAAATATTAATCTTATATGCAATAAACGATCGGAAAAATCCGGGTCGTTACAGATTGCGCGTCCTTTGACCGCACTAACTCACAAGGGCAAGAAGTTCATTTGGGAACCCGCACATGAATCAGCATTTCAAACTTTGAAGAAGAAGTTAACCACCGCACCTATCATATCACTTCCTGAGGGCAGTGACGACTTTGTTGTTTATTGTGATGCATCGAAGAGTGGTTTTGGTTGTGTACTGATGCAACGATCAAAAGTTATTGCCTATGCCTCTCGCCAACTGAAGATTCACGAGCGGAACTACACAACTCACGATCTTGAACTTGGAGCCGTTGTCTTTGCGCTCAAATTGTGGAGACACTATCTTTATGGAACTAAGAGCACTATCTTCACTGATCACAAGAGTCTCCAGCACATCTTTGATCAGAAGCAACTAAATATGAGACAGCGTCGATGGATCGAGACGCTGAACGACTATGATTGTGAACTCCGTTATCATCCCGGTAAGGCTAATTTTGTAGCTGACGCTTTAAGCCGAAAGGAGAGGACGGCACCTCTTCGTGTTAGGGCTCTGAACATCACCATCCATTCGAACCTCAACAGCCAGATCCGAGTAGCCCAAAATGAGGCTCTCAAGAAGGAGAATATAACTCATGAACATTTGAACATACTTGTCTCTCGATTCGAGGTTAGGGAGTCTGGACTCCGATGTTATGCCGGAAGAATTTGGGTACCTCTTTATGGAGATCTACAGAACCTTATACTTGATGAAGCACACAAATCGAGATATTCGATTCATCCTGGAGTGGGCAAAATGTACCATGACCTTAAAGAACAGTATTGGTGGCCGAATCTTAAAAAGGACGTTGCGACTTATGTTGGTAAGTGTTTGACTTGCTCGAAGGTTAAAGCCAAGCATCAGAGACCTTCTGGGTTACTTCAACAACCGTAAATCCCACAATGGAAGTGGGAAAGGATCACAATGGATTTCATCACCAAGCTACCAAAGACGGTGGGCGGATACGATACTATTTGGGTTATCGTTGACCGTCTTACCAAATCTGCACACTTCTTGGCTATGAAGGAAATGGATACGATGGAGAGACTTGCTCAACTATACATCAAAGAGGTTGTATCTCGTCATGGTGTACCTTTATCGATCATCTCAGATCGCGATCCCCGTTTTGCTTCTAGATTTTGGCGTTCTTTACAAGAAGCCATGGGAACTCGTCTCGACATGAGTACTGCTTATCACCCACAGACTGACGGGCAAAGTGAACGAATAATTCAGACTTTGGAGGACATGCTGCGTGCATGTGTCATTGATTTTGGAAAGGCCTGGGAAAGGCATCTGCCATTAGCCGAATTCTCGTACAACAACAGTTATCACTCGAGCATTAATGCTGCACCTTTTGAAGCATTGTATGGCCGTAAGTGGCGATCTCCTATTTGTTGGGCCGAAGTAGGCGAAAAGCAAATCACCGGACCCGAGGTAGTCCACGAAACAACGGAGAAGATTTCTCAGATTCAAGCTAGACTTAAGACTGCCCGCGATCGTCAAAAGAGTTATGCTGATCTTAAACGTAAGGACTTTGAATTCAACGTGGGCGACCGTGTAATGTTAAAGGTTGCACCTTGGAAAGGTGTGATCTGTTTTGGAAAACGTGGAAAGTTAAACCCACGATACATTGGTCCTTTTGAAATCTTGGAACGTGTTGGACCCGTTGCTTACCGTTTGGACCTTCCAACACAATTGAGCTCAGTTCATCCTACCTTCCACGTGTCAAACTTGAAGAAGTGTCTTGCTGCACCAGAACTTATCATACCACTAGAAGAACTTACAATTGATGACAAACTCCACTTTGTGGAGGAACCTGTTGAAATTATGGATCGCAAGATCAAAACTTTGAAACGCAACAAGATTCCGATCGTCCGAGTACGATGGAATGCCAAACGAGGACCTGAGTTTACTTGGGAGCGAGAGGATCAAATGATGTAGAAGTATCCTCACCTTTTCCCGACTCCTCCATCTACCTCAGCTTAAAATTTCGGGACGAAAT
This sequence comes from Rutidosis leptorrhynchoides, assembly GCF_046630445.1. Lineage (NCBI taxonomy): Eukaryota > Viridiplantae > Streptophyta > Magnoliopsida > Asterales > Asteraceae > Rutidosis > Rutidosis leptorrhynchoides. The sequence goes on from NC_092340.1 coordinate 144,257,660, forward strand.
TTTCTTTAACAGGTGGGTAATGTAACGACCTTGGATTTTCCAACGTTTATTAATAATTGTTATTGTTAATACTTGTGATAAAACGAATGTATGTTATTACATTTACTTGTTGCCATGATTAACTGTACTTGACTTTAATTGCCCGAAACATCTTTATGACACACGAAACTTTCACGGATAATATTTTCAGAATATTATTTACATTCATGATTGATATTATTAATCATTTTAATTAACTAAAGTTATTAGTTAATTACTTTGGCCTTTATTAGTGTTAATGGACTTTTACTTGGATTAATTTGTTAATTGTTACATACTTGGGATTTATGATCAAACATGGGCTTATGAAGCCCACCCTACTTCTTTCATGGACTCTTTAGCCCATCACCACATGTGTAAGTATTACTTAGAGTTGTAACTAGTTAGTTTGTTACTCATGGAATCTTGTTACAACTTCTTCCCATGCAAACACCCTTAGTAACCAACTTTTGAAGGCTTTAACATGAATGATCTTGTGGACACTCCCCTCCCTCCCTTTTTCCTTGAAACCGTCAGCACACATTAGAGGGGAGGAGTTTTTATTTCATTTTTTTGTACTACTTCTACTTGCATCTTCTCATTTCCAAACACATACTTCATTTCATACTTCCAACTTTCTCTCTTTTCTCTCTCAAATTTGTAAGTAACAAGCTTAATGTTCTTCCTTTTCTTGACTTCAAAACCGTAGCCATGAACCCCTTAATCATCATCATCATCATTTGTTTATGGTTTTGATACTTGTCTTTGTTAATTACTTACTAGTTGTTGTTATTCTTTACTAGTTACAAGAATCAAACTCTTTAGTTTCATTCTTCATTTTATCTTGTAATTACAAGAACACACAAGAACTAAACTTACTAGTTTATGTTCTACATTTATTGTTTTAAAAATTGTAAGTTCATGGTTGTAAATCATACTTGAAGTTCATGAAGTAAACTTTAAAGTTTACTTTCTTAAAGATCAAACTTTGGTTTGAATCTTTAAAGTATGAACAACCCATGAACTAGTTACTTGTTTACTTAGCTTATTTACTTCATTTACTTGCACTTTAATTTCATGATTTATGTTCTTGTTGGTCAAGTGTTACTAGTTAACATTGATCTCATTAATCTTGAACTAAAAGTTAACTTTGAAAGTTCAAGAACATGTAAGTAAGCTTTCTTTAACTATGACTTTGTACACTTATGTTAGATCTAGACTTTTGGGTCTAGGATCTTCAAGACCTAACTAAGAACTAAGTTCTACAACTTAAGATCTTGATTTCATAAGTTCACTTTCAAGTTTGTAACTTATTATTTGTTTTAAAGTTCATGTATGTGTTAGATCTAAGACTTTGATGTAACTTTGGTTCATCAAACTTCATACAACTCTTAAGTGAGTTGTGCTACATGTATTAGACCTACACTTGTGTCATAATAGTCAAAACTTGGTTAATATTACTTTATAGTCCATGTATGTGTCGGATCTAAGACTTTGATGTAACTTTGGTTCATCAAAACACTTACAACACTTAAGTGAGTTGTGCTTCATGTCTTAGACTTACACTTGGGTTATGATGGTCAAACCTTGGTGAAAATGATGCAAAAACATCAACGAGTTGTACACTTGAAGCTATATGCCTCAAGGATGAGAACCATGATAAGCATCGAGCACCAAGAACCACCGGAACCTACTGACCCTACTGTTCTACTGTTTCTGTGTCTGACCCGTACGACCTGGGCTACTGTAATTATGATTTTCAGATAGCTCTGTTCGAGTAGATAACTTTTCACATAGGACTCGTCTTAATCCGAGTTACGGTTTAGGATTTATGGCCCTCCGATCGTCACTATGTCCATTTAACGTTGTGCTGAAAATTCTGACCTACTCGCACTTAGACCGTCACCACGGTCAAACAAAGACGAGTTTGCTTCTGTAATTTTTATCACAACTAAAGGACTCATATACGGAGCCATGGCCACTGGTCTCACCTTATTTCAGTAGGTATAGAGGCCGTGGTGACTGACCAAACTCAGCCTTTGTTTTAAACTCTTTTCATGAACGAAACATACTTTACACCTTTTGTTTGATGATGAATGATGATGACCCTTAAGACCTTATTTACATACTTTTAAACCTTTTGGGACGATTTACTGACTTAATACTATTTGTCTTAGGTTGAGGACCCGTTTGGACAACCTTCATTACTTGCTTACTTCCCGACTCGACTTTACCGCTACTTTATCATTGTGAGTTATAGCATTCCCTTTTTACTTTAACTTATTTTGGGAACTGAGAATACATGCGGATTTTATGTTTTACATACTAGGCACGAGTACTTAAACTTATATATGTGTGGGTTATACAACGGCATAAACATTCCCTTTAGCTCGGTAACGTTTAATCATTGGTTTTTGAACCGTGAACGCGAATATTAGATATGGATCCATAGGGTTTGACATCCCCACTCGGACTAGTCGCGCTAGTATTTAACGAGTGTTTAATACTTCGTAAACATACGCACTTGCCAAGTGTACTTTCAGGGGGTATAAACGTTAAGTTAGTTACCAAGTGCCCACGGTTAACATATACTTTATCATACTGTTTTGAAACGCTCTTAGTAGCACTGAAATCTCGTGGCCTACCTTACATACTGTTATACTTAAACTATAGCTCACCAACCTTTGTGTTGACGTTTTTAAGCATGTTTTTCTCAGGTGCTTAAGGTTGCTTCCGCTGTGTACTAGTCTTGTCGTAGACACCCGCTGCTCTAGTGTTATCACCGCATGAACTGTTTATCTTGCATTCAAACTTTAATACATTTGAAACTATGTTTTGTAACGACCTAAGGGTCACATACATTTATTTATGCTTGTTATTCGTAGAAGCATACCGTTGGTGTAAAACATTTGATGTCGATTATGACGTCATCTTTCTATCGTGAATGCAACTCCTTTTAATACAGCATATAGTACTTAACCTTGTAATGATCCTGCTGTTGATGATTCGTACACGATGGTTTTGTACGGGGCATCACAATCTTATCACTGATGGAAAGGCGAATGGTACTGACACATCTTTCCTCGATGTCATTCCAATCGTCATCCGTCATCTTTTCTGGCTTTCCGTCCTTTTTACCCTTCAACGGCTTTGCCAAGCCCTGTTGAACCGGAACATCCTTCACCCTTGCTTGCCACAAGGTGAAATTTCCGGTTCCATCAAATGGCTCCACCTTAAACTGCATACCGCTATTTCCCGCCATCTCAAACAAAAAAATATCCGATAAACCTGGATACGCTCTGATACCACTTGTTATGACAACTTACGCAACGCACCCACACTAGCGGAAGCGAGGATATAATTTGTTTGAGACAAACTTGCGAGAAATAATAGAAAGCAAAAAAAGTAACTGATAACACGACGATTTAACGTGGTTCGGCAAAACCCTGCCTACGTCCACCCCAAGAGTTCCATTTATTCTTATAATATAAAAGAACCAGATACAAGAAAAAAGTACACTATGAGTTAAACCTAAACCCAAGCCCCTTAGATTTTAGTATAAAATCTAAGTTTCCCGTACACTCTTTTACAATCCTTACAGGAATAAACTCTCGGCCTCACAAATAAACACACTCCGTTGATAAACCTATCAACTATGTTTTTCTTTCTCTTTGTGATCTTGTGATACTCAAATGAGCTCTACATGTCCATCTATTTATACATGATTCTTACACATATGAAAGCTATATGTGAAAAGAATCAATAACCAACTAGCACACATTTGACTTGTAAACATGCAAAATCAAACTTTTCCTTGTCTTGTAAACTTGCACATGTATGTTAGAATGCAAATACCAAAATGACTTTGTCATCTATGTGAAAACAAATACCAATCAAACCCACTTTCTATGACTTCTTTATACATGCAAAAGACAATTTGTCTTTGTCTACTAAATGATTTGTCAAATATTTGGACTAGTGTCCAACAGTATGTTTTTCGGTGCTGTCATGTATATATATATAGTTTTGTTCGTGTCCAATAGCTTATGTATATTGCCTTGTGGCTACTGTTCTCCTTGTGTGAACTTATGGAGATGTTGGTGAGTGCATTTCCTCTCATCTCCAACATTGAATTGTTGTATCTTGTTTATAATATATATGATTACTTTTAAAAAAATAATAAAATAAAAAATAATGAAGTACATCATTAATACAATGAATACAGCTCCTTAGTTTCAAATATACATATGGTTAAAAATAACATAAATGGAGACTTATGTTTAATCAAGAAACACCATGATACGTCCTAATTCGAGATGAACATAATCTCCATAGAATTGAGATGAAAAGAAAGAATTTTTATTGAACTAAATTGATTGATTTCTATTACAATAGATACATTAAGTACTTATACATCAAGGTATACTAACCTCAGCCATTAACTACTAACAATCAAATTAATCTGATTATGACACGTGTACCATGAATTAAAAGGATTTTAACTAACTGCTTTTCCTTTCCTCTTCATTAGCTGATAGTCAGTGTAACATTTTGGTGGGTTACATTTGGGTGGGTTAGTTGACCTTCAGGGTCTTCCTGCGTTGACTGCAGAGTTGACTCGGCTGACTCTTCTTTCATGCTTATCAATGAAAAGATATGACATTCCATTTAATTAACCAAACTGCTCATAACAAAGGCACCAAACATATTAAAAAGAAATATAATTTGATCAATATGAAAAGATATGACATTCCATTTAATTAACCAAATATCTCACAACAAAGGCACCAAATAGCCCAAATTTCCTAGCAAACTCAGAACTACTTTTTTCCATCAATTCGATTCTTCATATAAGAAAGTCACCAATACTGAAATTGAAATTGAAATTGAAATTGAAATTGAAAATAATACTAGAAACTAAACTACAAAAATATTTGAGGCAAAAAAAAAAAAAAAAAAAAAAAAACGATATACCTAATCGCATCTGATGACGAACCCTAATCGCACAACCCTAATCGCACCTGATGAAGAAACCTAATCACACGAACCTAATCGCACCTGATTCTTCAATTTGTCGTTCGGTTTCGATTTTGAGCGTATGAGGCGTATCAGCGTCTAAATTATTGGAGCGTATCGGTCTAATTTTTGTTTGACCTCTCTTGGACCCAAACGGGTTTGGGAAGTACATGTTGGACCTAATTAGACATTTTGCTTTTTAAATATACCAAACAGGTTTGTAATAGAATGGAAAGGACCCAAATGAGTTTGGGAAGGACCCAATAGACCTATTTTTTAAGATTTGCGTTTGGATCGCCAGGCGTAACTACATATTCAACTGATTTAAAGCACTAATATATATATATATATATATATATATATATATATATATATATATATATATATATATATATATATAGTGGTAGGATCAAGAGGGAAGTAACCATTCGGGGGGAAGCGGGGGGAAGCAAAAACTTTTTTTTTTCGTTTTTTGAAAAAACTTTGTTCACGAACATTATAGATGAGATGAAAATATGAACATTTAGTAGAGACACTTTGTGATAAATATTTTTATTTTGGCGGAAAAACGCTCGAAGAAGTAATACTCCGTATATAACAATTATCGTGTTTTTCGAGCGTATTTTGAGGTTTTAGCTATTGGGGTTTAGATATTAGGGTTTACATATTAGGGTTTATAGGGTTTAGATATTAGGGTTTAGAAATTTAGGGTTTAGGGTTTATATTTAGGATTTAGATTGAGTTTTTAACACGAACGGTTTAGAGTTTAGGGTTTAAGGTTTAGGGTTTAGGATTTAGGGTTTGGTGTTTTGAGTTTATGGAATAAACCCAAAACACCAAACCCTAAACCCTAAACCCTAAACTCTAAATCGGGCTAAATTTTACTTCACAAAACATGAAGAAAAAAAACGTTCATATTCTTCACGAACAATATTATCTTGAATGTTATTTTTGTCGATCGTTTTTCCGCTTAAATAATAACATTCATCACGAAGTGTCTCTTCTAAATGTTCATATTTTCGTGTGATCTTGATGCCGGGAAAAAAAAATTCAAAAAAACGAATTTTTTTTTTGCTTCCCCCCGATTGGTTACTTCCCCATTGATCCTGCCCTATATATATATATATATATATATATATATATATATATATATATATATATATATATATATATATATATATATATATATATATATATATATATATATATATATATATATATAGGGGCAGGTTCAAACGGAAACCACAAAAAGGGCGAAAACTGTGACGACCTGGAAATTTCCGATCAAATTTAAACTTAATCTTTATATGATCTCGACACGATAAGCAAAGTCTGTAATGTTGAGTCTCGAAAACTTTGGAACAGTTACATGAATGCATTTGCCCTTTTGACTGCTCTCGATGATTCACGAACAATTAGGTGTAAATAGGTATGTATGAATATATACATATGCGTGATTATTAAATTGAGAAATATTAATAAAACATTTAACGGTTTGATTGTATGAAAATAATTATGAAAGTATTATTATGACTTGAAAACGTTAACAAAGGTATTTGATGAATAATACTTTACATAAACGTATTAGTTTCAATATAAGATTATAGACGGAATTATAAGATAATATCAATTGGTTGAGTTATCAAGATTCATTATGATATTAATTACGTGTCTCTGTTGAGAGATCCACTTTGAATTAGGAAACCTTTTCCTTTTAACGATATTCGGAATAATTGGTAAGGTAATATACAAGTAAAAACAAAAGTGTCAATTTACGATATCTAGACAAAAATTAATGGAGATTCCTGCTTAATTTCCAATATACACTTTACAATAATTCACTCGTGACATTTGATAAAGTAACTATTTAACTTTCATATTATTAAATGTAAGATGAAGTTATAAAATGCAGATAACTTAGAAGATGAATATCGACAAGTTAAGTAAATCGACATTTTATATAATTCCATGCACTTAACTATCCATTGGACCTTACCTGACGATTCGCGAACGATCGTTTGTAAATAAATATGTATATATATGAATAATAAATTGAAATTATAAAAAATATAATATAAACATTAGATTTAAATATGTACAATAAGATACAAAATAATTAAGTGTAATAAAAAAATGAATCTATATATATATATATATATATATATATATATATATATATATATATATATATATATATAGCATAATTTCTATGTATAATTATTATAATATGTATATTATAATATATAAAATTTATAAATATTAAATATTAAAAAAAACATGTTATTATATAATATATTATAATTAGTAATTAGGATAATTAATATTATGATTATTATCATTAATAATATTATCATTTTTATTATTATTAAATATCATTAGTATCATATTAGTACTAGGTTGGTATTATTATGATTATTATTTCTATTACTATTTTATTTTATTATATAATTATATATTATTACTAATATGATTATATTTATTATTTATGAATTATAAAAAGAAAATATAATTACAGATATATATACGCGTAATATTATATCACTGTCATTTATTTTCTTATTTTTTTTTCTATTCTTTTCTATTACCCTCGTGAATCTGTGTCGATCAGATGGTCACAACAAAACAAATTTAATCCATTAAATATGCTAAAGTCATCCTTCAATCACGAGTATATACTATCTGTTTAATGTTATTCAAAAGAAAGAAAAACTCAAATTCAAATAAATAAAATTCGCTCCCTCTATTCTTCAACTTAAATCATCATACTTCGATTTCGAACCAATTTCAAAAATCTAAAATTACAGAGTTGTTAGGAATCATCAAAACAAACTGTAGCGACCCGAACTTTTCCATGTTTATATATATTAAATGAAATTGTTAATTACATGATTAAGTGTTTTCAACACGTTAAGCAATCAAACTTGTTAAGACTTGATTAATTGAAATAGGTTTCATATAGACAATTGACCACCTAAGTTGACCGGTGATTCACGAAAGTTAAAACTTGTAAAAACTATATGATGTCATATATATGGATATATATAGTTAACATGATATTATGATAAGTAAACATATCATTAAGTATATTAACAATGAACTACACATGTAAAAACAAGACTACTAACTTAAGGATTTCGAAACGAGGCATATATGTAACGATTATCATTGTAACGACATTTAATTGTATATATATATCATATTAAGATATATTAATACATCATAATATCATGATAATGTAATAATTTAACATCTCTTTAGATATAATAAACAATGGGTTAACAACATTTAACAAGATCGTTAACCTAAAGGTTTCAAAACAACACTTACATGTAACGACTAACGATGACTTAATGACTCAGTTAAAATGTATATACATGTAGTGTTTTAATATGTATTCATACACTTTTGAAAGTCTTCAAGACACTTATCAAAGTACTTCTACTTAACAAAAATGCTTACAATTACATCCTCATTCATTTTCATCAACAATTCTACTCGTATGCACTCGTATTCATACTCGTACAATACCCAGCTTCTAAATTTATTTACTATTGGTATATACACTCCAATGATCAGCTCTTAGCAGCCCTTGTGAGTCACATAACACATGTGGGAACCATCATTTGGCAACTAGACTGAAATATCTCATAAAAATACAAAAATATTAGTAATCATTCATGACTTATTTACAAGTAAACAAAATTACACATCCTTTATATCTAATCCATATACCAATGACCAAAAATACCTGCAAACACTTTCATTCTTCAATTTTCTTCATCTAATTGATCTCTCTCAAGTTCTATCTTCAAGTTCTAAGTGTTCTTCATAAATTCTATAAGTTCTAGTTTCATAAAATCAAGAATACTTCCAAGTTTGCTAGCTTACTTCCAATCTTGTAAAGTGATCATCCAACTTCAAGAAATCTTTCTTATTTACAGTAAGATATCTTTCTAATACAAGGTAATACTCATATTCAAACTTTGATTCAATTTCTATAACTATAACAATCTTATTTCGAGTGGAAATCTTACTTGAACTTGTTTTCGTGTCACGATTCTGCTTCAAGAACTTTCAAGCCATCCAAGGATCCTTTGAAGCTAGATCTTTTTTTTCATTTCCAGTAGGTTTACCTACTAAAATTAAGGTAGTAATGATGTTCATAACTTCATTCGATTCATACATATAAAACTATCTTATTCGAAGATTTAAACTTGTAATCACTAGAACATAGTTTAGTTAATTCTAAACTTGTTCGCAAATAAAGTTAATCCTTCTAACTTGACTTTTAAAATCAACTAAACACATGTTCTATATCTATATTATATGCTAACTTAATGATTTAAAACCTGGAAACACGAAAAACACCGTAAAACCGGATATACGCCGTCGTGGTAACACTGCGGGCTGTTTTGGGTTAGTTAATTAAAAACTATGATAAACTTTGATTTAAAAGTTGATCTTCTGGGAAAATTATTTTTCTTATGAACATGAAACTATATCCAAAAATCATGGTTAAACTCAAAGTGGAAGTATGTTTTCCAGAATGGTCATCTTGACGTCGTTCTTTCGACTGAAATGACTACCTTTACAAAAATGACTTGTAACCTATATTTTTGAATATAAACTTATACTTTTTCTATTTAGATTCATAAACTTAAGTTCAATATAAAACCATAGCAACTTGAAACACTCAAAACGGATTTAAAACGAAGAAGTTATGGGTAAAACAAGATTGGATAATTTTCTTGTTGTAGCTACGTGAAAATTGGTAACAAATCTATATTAATCATATCCTAGCTAACTCATATTGTATTATACATGTATTCTAATATATTATGTAATCTTAGGATACCATAGACACGAATACAATGTTTTGACATATTATATCGACCCATCTAGATATATATTTCGGAACAACTATAGACACTCTATATGCAGTAATGTTGGAGTTAGCTATACAGGGTTGAGGTTGATTTCAAAATATTATATATACTTTGAGTTGTGATCTAGCCTGAGGCTTGTATACACGAGGTCGTGGAATGATTCAAGATAATATATATTGCTTTATTTTTCTGCACATCTAACTGTGGACAACTAGTTGTTGGTTACTAACGAGGACAGCTGACTTAATAAACTTAAAACAGCAAAACGTATTAAAAATGTTGTAAATATATTTTGAACATACTTTGATATATATGTACATATTTGTTATAGGTTCGTGAATCGACCAGTGGTCAAGTCTTACTTCCCGACGAAGTAAAAAATCTGTGAAAGTGAGTTATAGTCTCACTTTTAAAATCTAATATTTTGGGATGAGAATACATGCAGTTTTATAAATGTTTTACAAAATAGACACAAGTAAATGAAACTACATTCTATGACTGGATTATTAAACCGACTATGCCCCTTTTTAGTCTGGTAATCTAAGAATTAGGGAACATACACCCTAATTGACGCGAATCCTAAAGATAGATCTATTGGGCCCAACGAGCCCCATCCAAAGTACCGGATGCTTTAGTACTTCGAATTCATCATGTCCGAAGGGAGTCCCGGAATGATAGGGGATATTCTATATGCATCTTGTTAAGGTCGGTTACCAGGTGTTCACAATATGAATGATTTTTATCTCTATGTATGGGATGTATATTGAAATATGAAATCTTGTGGTCTATTATTACGATTTGATATATATAGGTTAAACCTATAACTCACCAACATTTTTGTTGACGTTTAAAGCATGTTTATTCTCAGGTGATTATTAAGAGCTTCCGCTGTTGCATGCTATTATATGGACAATATTTGGTGTCAGCATGCTTGTATAATATTGTTTAAAACTGCATTCGAGATTTATTTTGTTGTAACATATTAATATTTGTAAACTAATATGTATTGGTAGTGTGTAAGTGTGATATTTATTAGATTATCATTTCTGGATAATCTAAGTGGTGTCTTATTAACCTTGTCGATAAAATAAAGGTTATGGTTTGTTTTAAAAACGAATGCAGTCTTTGAAAAATGTCTCATATAGAGGTCAAAACCTCGCAACGAAATCAATTAATATGGAACGTTTATAATCAATATGAACGGGACATTTCAGTTGGTATCCGAGCGTTGGTCTTAGAGAACCAGAAGTTTTGCATTAGTGTGTCTTACTGAGTTTGTTAGGATTCATTAATGAGTCTGGACTTCGATCGTGTTTTTCTTCAAAAAAAAAAAAAAAAAAAAACGATTGCTTAACTTTTTTGTTGGAAACTATATATTATTAACATGTAAATATTATGTGATATATTAATCTCTTAACGTGTTTGATATTGTGTGATAGATGTCTACCTCTAGTACAAATCCCATCGACTCACCTAATAATAATGAAGAGTTGAATATACTTTGAGAAGATTCACAAATTCCCGAAGAGGAACCGGAAGAAGAGGAACCGGAAGAGGAGGAACCGGAAGAGGAGGAACCGGAAGAGGAGGAACCGGAAGAAGAAGAGGTTCCGGAGGAAGAATATTGATACCTACAGTAAATCAGTTAAATAAAAGAAAATCCTCAACCAACGGACCAAAGTCAATAATGGTAATGGTGTTTTCGCCGAGGAAGCAAAATATTGGGAATATTATCAATTTTCCGATGAATCGGATCCCGATGCGGATTCTGATGATGTTATAGAAATTACCTCGACCCAATTTAATAAAGCAAAAGTAAATAATAAGGGAAAAGGTATAAAATATAGAAACCTGATTCCAACCCCGATGAACTTTATATGTATCGGCAACGTCCGTATTTCCTAAAATGTAACAATGACCCGGGAACCTATAAACCACCAGGTTTTTCTAAACCATTGTGGAAAATGACAGCTCGTATTAGGGGAGCATCATATATCCCTAGGAAATTAACAAAACGAACCTAGTCCGAAGAAGAAGAAACGAGTGAGTCGGATTAAAGAGTTTTAATCATGTTGTGTGATATATGTAATATAGTGTGCTTGTGCTTTTTGATAAATGTAAAATTGCTTGTATTATTTGTTAATTATATTTATTGAATCTAACCCTCGTCTATTTTTACAGTATAAAAACACAAAATGGACGTTAAGGGTAAACAACCGAATATTTTAGAAGACCAACCAGAGGATATGATTGATGAAATCTTATCTAGAGTCGGTCAGAATTCATCAGCACAATTAGTTATGGAGAAATTAACTTGTCAAACATTTGAAAGACTTTCCAGAAATGCCTTAGTTTATAAAAGGCTTTCCTTTGATAGGTGGGGTATATCACATTGGGGAGACCGTAAGTTACGCCGTGTTTTTTTTTAAAGCGTTAAATGCGGGGAACCCAAATGCAATTTTTCGCTACGGGTTAAGAACCTATTTTGACTCAACATATCCCAACATAGAATTTCGTGAATTAGAAAGAGCTTCTAACATGCAATATAAAGAAGCATGTTATGCTTACGGGTTAGTGATGTTCGCTTCTCACCAAAGTGAGAAAATGAACATCGGATTACAACTATTAAATGAAACATTCCCACAAGTGACGGACTCAGTAGTTGGGGTAAGAAACAAGGTTTTTAGATTGCTACGAGGCTGTTGGGCATTACGAAACCCTCGTCCTTTTGACAAAATTACAACATGCTGCCTAGCCAAGGGTCATAACGGTTACTTTCCACAAGATCAAGGATGGGAAGTCGTTTTAGTAAAACCACAATGCATGACCTGTTTCTGGACTAATGAATTACGTGTCTTTATTGCCTTTGCTGAACAACTTGCGTATTAATTAGAATTACCTTTATAGCTGACGTGTAGCAAGTTATTATGTGCTATATTTCATCCTATATGTATAATAGTGGTATTGTATGTTTGTAAAATATTGTATAAAAGTTTGAACGCGAAATATTATTGTAACAAGTTTTTCATATAGAATCGTAGTAGTTGAATTGTATAATAGCTACTAAGTATGAACTTAACGGGTAGGTACTACCCGAATTAAAACTATAAAATGCTAATATGAAGAAAAAGCTTTTATAAATAAGTTCATATTATGCTACAAAATACTATTGACTACTCTTAAATTCTATATGATTAACTCAATTCTTTTAGGCTATTTTTGAAGGAAATGGCACCGACGACTCGTCAGAATTTGAACATGAGCGAGGAAGACTTCCGTGTTTTCCTTGCAGCAAACATAGCTGCAGTACAGGCTGCGATGCAAAATAATAATAACTCTGGATTTAGCAGTGGAACTAATTTCACAAGAAATCGTGTAGGATGCTCCTAAAAAGAATTCACTGCCTGCAAACCTTTGGAATTTGATGGAACCGAAGGACCAATTGAATTGAAACGGTGGACCGAGAAGGTCGAATCAGTGTTTGCCATAAGTAAGTGTACTGAAGAGGACAAAGTTAAGTACGCTACGCATACCTTCACAGGTACTGCGTTAATGTGGTGGAACACCTATCTTGAACAGGTAGGACAAAATGCTGCTTACGCACTACCGTGGTCGGCATTCAAGCAATTGATGAACGAGCAGTACCGTCCTAGAAACGAAGTCAATAAGCTCAAGGTAGAACTTAGAGAGTTACGAACACAAGGATTCGACATTACCACATATGAACTACGATTCACAGAGTTATGCCTATTGTGTCCGGGAGCGTTCTAAGATGAAGAAGAGAAGATCGACGCGTTTGTAAAAGGGTTACCAGTAAGGATTCAAGAAGATGTGAGTTCACACGAGCCCGCATCCATACAGAAGGTAAGTCGAATGGCTCATAAACTCATAAATCAGATTGAGGGGAGAATTAAAGAACACGCGGCCGAAGAAGCCAACACGAAACAACTCAAGAGGAAGTGGGAGGAAAACGGTGACAAGAGTCAGCAGTACAACAACAATAACAATTACAACCACAACCGCAACAACAATCGCAACAATTACCGCAATCCTAACAATAACTACAATAAACGTCGCAACAACAACAACAACAACTACAACAACCATTTCCACAACAATAACAATCCCAACAACAACCTCAATAACAACAAACAACAGAAACAACCATGTTTCAGGTGTGCAGAGTACCATCCGAATGTGTTTTGCACAACAGTTTGCACCAAGTGTAAGAGAAGTGGTCATGGCGCGGCAAAATGTGAGATTTACGGACCAAAGGACAACAAAAATAAAGAAACAAATAAGGTCGGAACAAATAATGCCGACGTAGTTTGTTATAAATGTGGAAAACCGGGCCACATTATTAGAAATTTCCCAAACCAAGGGAATACTAATGGGCAAGGCCGCGGAAGAGTTTTCAATATTAATGTGGCAGAAGCGCAGGAAGACCCGGAGCTTGTTACGGGTACGTTTCATATTGACAATACATCTGCTTATGTTTTATTTGATTCGGGTGCGGATTGAAGCTATATGAGTAGAGATTTTTGTGTTAAATTAAGTTGCCCATTGACGCCTTTGGATAGTAAATTTTTACTCGAATTAGAAAACGGTAAATTAATTTCAGCAGATAATATATGTCGGGATAGAGAAATTAAATTGGGGGATGAAACGTTTAAAATTGATTTAATACCAGTCGAGTTAGGGAGTTTTGATGTAATAATTGACATGGACTGGTTGAAAAAGGTGAGAACAGAGGTCGTTTGTTACAAAAATGCGATTCGCATTATGCGTGAAAAGGGAAAACCTTTAATGGTGTACAGAGAAAAGAACAATGCGAAATTAAATCTTATTAGTAGTTTAAAGGTGCAAAAACTAATAAGAAAAGGTTGTTATGTCATTCTAGCACACATCAAGGAAGTTAAACCTGAAGAAAAGAACATCAGTGATGTTCCCGTCGCATAAGAATTTCCCGATGTATTTCCGAAAGAATTACCGGGATTATCCCCACATCGATTCGTTGAATTTCAAATAGATCTTGTACCAGGAGCTGCACCAATAGCTCGTGCTCCATACAGACTCGCACCCAGCGAAATGAAAGAATTACAAAGTTAGTTACAAGAACTTTTAGAGCGTGGTTTCATTCGACCAACTACATCACCATGGGGAGCTCCTGTTTTGTTTGTCAAGAAGAAGATGGTACATTTAGGTTGTGTATCGACTACCAAGATTTAAACAAACTTACCATCAAGAAGCGCTACCCACTACCGAGAATTGACGACTTATTTGATCAACTACAAGGCTCGTCGGTTTATTCGAAGATTGATTTACGTTCTGGGTATCATCAAATGCGGGTGAAGGAGGATGATATTCCAAAGACTGCTTTTAGGACGCGTTATGGTCATTACGAGTTTATGGTTATGCCGTTTGGGTTGACCAACGCACCAGCTGTGTTCATGGACATCATGAACCGAGTGTGTGGACCATAACTTGACAAGTTTGTCATTGTTTTCATCGATGACATACTTATTTACTTAAAGAATGACCAAGAGCATGAAGAACATTTGAGAAAAGTGCTAGAGTTGTTAAGGAAGGAAAAATTGTACGCTAAGTTTTTAAAGTGTGCATTTTGGTTGGAAGAAGTTCAATTTCTTGGTCACATAGTGAACAAAGAAGGTATTCAGGTGGATACAGCAAAGACTGAAACCGTTGAAATGTGGGAAACCCCGAAAACTCCGAAGCATATACGCCAATTTTTAGGACTGGATGGTTACTACAGAAGGTTCATCCAAGACTTTTCCAGAATAGCAAAACCCTTGACTTCATTAACGCATAAAGGGAAGAAATTTGAATACAAAGATGAACAAGAAAAAGCGTTTCAATTGTTAAAGAAAAAGTTAACTACGGCACCTATATTGTCATTACCTAAAGGGAATGATGATTTTGTGATATATTGTGACACCTCAAAGCAAGGTCTCGGTTGTGTATTAATGCAACGAACGAAAGTAATTGCTTATGCGTCTAGACAACTGAAGATTCACAAGCAGAATTATAAGACGCATGATTTGGAATTAGGCGCGGTTGTTTTTGCATTAAAGACTTGGAGGTACTACTTATATGGGGTCAAAAGTATTATATATACCGACCACAAAAGTCTTCAACACATATTTAATCAGAAACAACTGAACATGAGGCAGCGCAGGTGGATTGAATTGTTGAATGATTACGACTTTGAGATTCGTTACCACCCGGGGAAGGCAAATGTGGTAGCCGACGCCTTGAGCAGAAAGGACAGAGAACCCATTTGAGTAAACGCTATGAATATAATGATTCACAATAACCTTACTACTCAAATAAAGGAGGCGCAACAAGGAGTTTTAAAAGAAGGAAATTTAAAGGATGAAATACCTAAAGGATCGGAGAAGCATCTTAATATTCGGGAAGACGGAACCCGATATAGGGTTAAAAGAATTTGGGTACCAAAATTTGGAGATATGAGAGAAATGGTACTTAGAGAAGCTCATAAAACCAGATACTCAATACATCCTGGAACGGGGAAGATGTACAAGGATCTCAAGAAACATTTTTGGTGGCCGGGTATGAAAGTCGATGTTGCTAAAAACGTAGGAGAATGTTTGACGTGTTCTAAGGTTAAAGCTGAGCATCAGAAACCATCAGGTCTACTTCAACAACCCGAAATCCCGGAATGGAAATATGAAAACATTACCATGGATTTCATCACTAAATTGCCAAGGACTGTTAGTGATTTTGATACTATTTGGGTAATAGTTGATCGTCTCACCAAATCAACACACTTCCTGCCAATAAGAGAAGATGATAAGATGGAGAAGTTAGCACGACTGTATTTGAAGGAAGTCGTCTCCAGACATGGAATACCAATCTCTATTATCTCTGATAGGGATGGAAGATTTATTTCAAGATTCCGGCAGACATTACAGCAAGCATTAGGAACTCGTCTAGACATGAGTACTTCCTATCATCCACAAACTGATGGGCAGAGAGAAAGGACGATACAAACGCTTGAAGACATGCTACGAGCATGTGTTATTGATTTCGAAAACAGTTGGGATCGACATCTACCGTTAGCAGAATTTTCCTACAACAACAGCTACCATTCAAGCATTGAGATGGCACCGTTTGAAGCACTTTATGGTAGAAAGTGCAGGTCTCCGATTTGTTGGAGTGAAGTGGGAGATAAACAGATTACGGGTCCGGAGATAATACAAGAAACTACCGAGAAGATCATCCAAATTCAACAACGGTTGAAAACCGCCCAAAGTCGACAAAAGACCTACGCTGACATTAAAAGAAAAAATATAGAATTTGAAATTGGAGAGATGGTCATGCTTAAAGTTGCAACTTGGAAAGGCGTTGTTCGATTTGGTAAAAGAGGAAAATTAAATCCAAGGTATATTAGACCATTCAAGATTATTGATCGTGTCGGACCAGTAGCTTACCGACTTGAGTTACCTCAACAAATCGCAGCTGTACATAACACTTTCCACGTCTCGAATTTGAAGAAATGTTTTGCTAAAGAAGATCTCACTATTCCGTTAGACGAAATCCAAATCAACGAAAAACTTCAATTCATCGAAGAACCCGTCGAAATAATGGATCGTGAGGTTAAAAGACTTAAGCAAAACAAGATACCAATTGTTAAGGTTCGATGGAATGCTAGAGGAACCGAGTTCACCTGGGAACGAGAAGATCAGATGAAGAAGAAATACCCGCACTTATTTCCAGAAGTTACGTCAACACCTCCAACTGTTTAAAATTTCGGGACGAAATTTATTTAACGGGTAGGTACTGTAGTGACCCGAACTTTTCCATGTTTATATATATTAAATGAAATTGTTAATTACATGATTAAGTGTTTTCAACATGTTAAGCAATCAAACTTGTTAAGACTTGATTAATTGAAATAGATTTCATATAGACAATTGACCACCCAAGTTGACCGGTGATTCACGAATGTTAAAACTTGTAAAAACTATATGATATCATATATATGGATATATATAGTTAACATGGTATTATGATAAGTAAACATATCATTAAGTATATTAACAATGAACTACATATGTAAAAACAAGACTACTAACTTAAGGATTTCGAAACGAGGCATATATGTAACGATTATCATTGTAACGACATTTAATTGTATATATATATCATATTAAGTTATATTAATACATCATAATATCATGATAATGTAATAATTTAACATCTCTTTAGATATAATAAAAAATGGGTTAACAACATTTAACAAGATCGTTAACCTAAAGGTTTCAAAACAACACTTACATGTAACGACTAACGATGACTTAATGACTCAGTTAAAATGTATATACATGTAGTGTTTTAATATGTATTCATACACTTTTGAAAGTCTTCAAGACACTTATCAAAGTACTTCTACTTAACAAAAATGCTTACAATTACATCCTCATTCATTTTCATCAACAATTCTACTCGTATGCACTCGTATTCGTACTCGTACAATACCCAGCTTCTAAATGTATTTAATATTGGTATATACACACCAATTATCCACTCTTAGCAGCCCTTGTGAGTCACCTAACACATATGGAAACCATCATTTGGCAACTAGCATGAAATATCTCATAAAATTACAAAAATATTAGTAATCATTCATGACTTATTTACAAGTAAACAAAATTACACATCCTTTATATCTAATCCATATACCAACGACAAAAAAACACCTACAAACACTTTCATTCTTCAATTTTATTCATCTAATTGATCTCTCTCAAGTTCTATCTTCAAGTTCTAAGTGTTCTTCTATAAGTTCTAGTTTCATAAAATCAAGAATACTTCCAAGTTTGCTAGCTTACTTCCGATCTTGTAAAGTGATCATCCAACCTCAAGAAATCTTTCTTATTTACAGTAAGATATCTTTCTAATACAAGGTAATACTCATATTCAAACTTTGATTCAATTTCTATAACTATAACAATCTTATTTTGAGTGGAAATCTTACTTGAACTTATTTTCGTGTCATGATTCTGCTTCAAGAACTTTCAAGCCATCCAAGGATCCTTTGAATCTAGATCTATTTTTCTCATTTCCAGTAGGTTTACCTACTAAAATTAAGGTAGTAATGATGTTCATAACATCATTCGATTCATACATATAAAACTATCTTATTCGAAGATTTAAACTTGTAATCACTAGAACATAGTTTAGTTAATTCTAAACTTGTTCGCAAATAAAGTTAATCCTTCTAACTTGACTTTTAAAATCAACTAAACACATGTTCTATATCTATATGATATGCTAACTTAATGATTTAAAACCTGGAAACACGAAAAACATCGTAAAACCGGATATACGCCGTCGTAGTAACACCGCGGGCTGTTTTGGGTTAGTTAATTAAAAACTATGATAAACTTTGATTTAAAAGTTGTTCTTCTTGGAAAATGATTTTTCTTATGAACATGAAACTATATCCAAAAATCATGGTTAATTTCAAAGTGTAAGTATGTTTTCCAAAATGGTCATCTAGACGTCGTTCTTTCGACTGAAATGACTACCTTTACAAAAATGACTTGTAACCTATATTTCTGACTATAAACTTATACTTTTTCTGTTTAGATTCATAAACTTAAGTTCAAAATGAAACCATAGCAACTTGAAACACTGAAAACGGATTTAAAACGAAGAAGTTATGGGTAAAACAAGATTGGATAATTTTTCTTGTTGTAGCTACGTGAAAATTGGTAACAAATCTATATTAATCATATCCTAGCTAACTCATATTGTATTATACATGTATTCTAATATATTATGTAATCTTGGGATACCATAAACACGAATACAATGTTTTGACATATCATATCGACCCATCTATATATATATTTTGGAACAACCATAGACACTCTATATGCAGTAATGTTGGAGTTAGCTATACAGGGTTGAGGTTGATTCCAAAATATTATATATACTTTCAGTTGTGATCTAGCCTGAGGCTTGTATACACGAGGTCGTGGATTGATTCAAGATAATATGTATTGCTTTATTTTTCTGTACATCTAACTGTGGACAACTAGTTGTAGGTTACTAACGAGGACAACTGACTTAATAAACTTAAAACAGCAAAATGTATTAAAACTGTTGTAAATATATTTTGAACATACTTTGATGTATATGTACATATTTGTTATAGGTTTGTGAATCGACCAGTGGCCAAGTCTTACTTCCCGACGAAGTAAAAATCTGTGAAAGTGAGTTATAGTCCCACTTTTAAAATCTAATATTTTGGGATGATAATACATGCAGTTTTATAAATGTTTTACAAAATAGACACAAGTAAATGAAACTAAATTCTATGGTTGGATTATTAAACCGAATATGCCCATTTTTAGTCTGGTAATCTAAGAATTAGGGAACAGACACCCTAATTGACGCGAATTCTAAAGATAGATCTATTGGGCCCAACGAGTCCCATCCAAAGTACCAGATGCTTTAGTACTTCGAATTCATCATGTCCGAAGAGAGTCCCGGAATGATAGGGGATATTCTATATGCATCTTGTTAAGGTCGGTTACCAGGTGTTCACCATATGAATGATTTTTATCTCTATGTATGGGATGTATATTGAATGATTATTATCATTATGAAAATAATACAAATTATTATTATTTTCTTAAATAATAGTATTAGTATCTTTTTATAAATAATAGAATTGTTAATGTTAACATAAGTATTATTATTTGTATTATCACGAGTATTATTAAGTAATTACTAAAATCAGTGGCATAACTATCATTAACAGTAAAATTAATATTTTACAATTATAATTTTTAATATCATTATTATTATCATTAATAGAATTTTTAACATTTTTATCTCATTAGTAATATTAAGTATTATAATCACTATCATTTTTACCACTATTAATATTATTTTGGTTTTATTATAAATACTATTATTAACATACAAATGATATATATATATATATATATATATATATGTTAAAAATATATTTAATACCTATAACATAACTAAAAATTAATATTTTATATAACAAAATGAATATATGAAACATATATATTATTAACATAAAAAGTATACAATTAAGAAATTTATATATATATATATATATATATATATATATATATATATATATATATATATATATATTGTTCGATTACAACTATGTATATTAATAAATATACAAATGATATAGGTTCGTGAATGCAAGGCCAACCCTGCATTGTTCAGTATCGTTGGATGAATATTTTTACTACAAAATATTGTATTGTGAGTTTCATTACTCCCTTTTTAAATGCTTTTGCAATATATATTTTTAGGAATGAGAATACATGCGCTGCTTTTATAAAAGTTTGACGAAATAGACACAAGTACTCGAAAATTACATTTTATGGTTGGATTATCGAATCGAATATCACCCTTTTAGTTTGGTAGCCTAAGAATTAGGGAACAGACACCCTAATTGACGCGAATTCTAAAGGTAGATCTACGGGCACTAACTCCCCCCATACTGGAAAATGGTATGCTTTAGTACTTCGATTTTATATTATACAGATGTATTTCTGTTTTCCAAGATATTCTATATGCATGATGTTAATGTTGGTTACCAGGTGTTCAATCCATATGAATGATTTTTAAACACTTGCGAGTATATGATTATTGAATAAAGGAAATCTTGTGGTCTATTAAAATTATGGAAATGATTGATTACAATAAACTAATGAACTCACCAACCTTTTGGTTGACACTTGAAAGCATGTTTATTCTCAGGTATTAAAGAAATCTTCCGCTGTGCATTTCCTCATTTTAAAGATATTACTTGGAGTCATTCATGGCATATTTTAAAAGACGTTGCATTCGAGTCGTTGAGTTCAACAAGATTATTATTAAGTCATTGATAGTTGATATAATATGAAATGGTATGCATGCCTGTTAATTTTCGATGAAATGAAAGTTTATCTTTTAAAAACGAATGCAATGTTTGTAAAATGTATCATTTAGAGGTCAAATACCTCGCAATGTAATCATATGTTATTGTATTCATCCTTATGGATTAGGACGGGTTGTTTCATGTGGTATCAGAGCGGTGGTCTTAGCGAACCAGGTCTCGCATTAGTGTGTCTAACTGATAGTTGATAAGATGCATTAGTGAGTCTGGACTTCGACCGTGTCTGCATATCAAAAGTTTTGCTTATCAATTTTGTCAGAAATAACATGCTTATCATTCCTAGTCTAGACACATCTTATTGCATTGATTGCATGAATAGTGTATAGATAAAATTCATATCTTAGCGTATCTGCTAATTCATATCTTAGCATATCTGTTACTGTAAACTTTGCCTGGCATATTCCGTAAATTCCTTCGTAATCTACGACATCTTTTATTCTATATATATAGATATTCTATGTGAGTAGAATACCATCCGATAGCCAAAAATCATTTTATATCGAAAAATCTTCCATCTGATCGTACGAGATGGATCCCTCAACCAGTTCGAATTTCTAGGATTCCGACAGCTATTTCGATATGGATATCCACCTGAGCTCCGAAAGCATGCGTCACTAGAATGAATCAACCAATCATTCATCCCCAATTTATCTGATGAGTTCGTAGTCGACTTAATCAATGGAGATGAGAAGAAGGCGATACTTTCCATCAACCAAATTTCCCTCTTGGCGATGAACCTGAAGCACTCACCGGCGAACCAAATCGAAACACCATTTTCACCCTCATTTCCTGAATATCTCGCCATGATTAAATCCTGTTTAAAATTCTAAACCTTACTTATCCACTCATTCCGACCGACAATCATCCCGGAATAATAGAAGAAGTCAACGAGCTTCGCGCTCGAATAATCAATTTGGAAAACGTGGTGCAAAACCTACCAACTTCAGCAACAGCATCGGTAACACTAGTACCACCAAAAACAACATCCGTAGCACAAGCCTCAACACTACACGCCTCAAACTCACAGTCTGTACCTCCAGCATAATCATCATATTACATGATGACCTACATCAATTATCTTCGTTCTACATGACGTTCTACATCATTTATCTTCGTTCGATATGACGATTATGTAATCTCTAATATTTTAGAGATTATATATTCTTGTTCTAACGGTAAATCAAATGAGTTTAATATCATATTGACTCATTAAATCCATGATTACATCTGAAGAAATATATATATATATATATATATATATATATATATATATATATATATATATATATATATATTTTCATAAAGATCGTAATTGAAAATTCTTTTGTACAAACTATTAATGATGAAAATATTTTAACGGGTAGGTAATACCCGAGGAATATTTAGATTTCACATTAATAAGTTACACTGTACATTCTTCGAATCTGATTCAACATTCATTTACTATCCTACTTACAACCACCGATGCACGTATCCGTTCACCACAGAATAACCATTTTCATTCAATTTCATATTTGGATTTTAATCTATCAGAATCCAACAAGTGGTATAATGAAGAAAACATTGGACAAAATAAAATTTGTTAGAAACAAACAAATTAACTATGAGAAAATTTTTGTTAAGAATCCACGCTAACAAAATCCTAGCTAACTATTCCTAGCTAACTGTTAATTCTTTATTGTACATTTATTTATCGCAATTTATTTATCGCAATTTTAATTCTCGCAATTTTATTTATCGTCATTTAATTTCTGCTATTTATTTTACGCACTTTATCGGGACACGTATACAAGGTTTTGACATATCATATCGACGCATCTATATATATTATTTGGAATAACCATAGACACTCTATATGCAGTAATGATCGAGTTATCTATACAGGGTTGATGTTGATTCTATAATAATATATATACTTTGAGTTGTGATCGAGTCTGAGACATGTACACGGGTCACGATACGTATTAATTAATTCGAATATTATATATTAAACTATATATGAATTATTGGACTGTTAACTGTGGACTATCGACTGTGGACTAATAACATTGGATAATTAAAATGAATTAAAATATTGATTATAACATATGAAACTAAATGTTTCTTCAAGTTTGCCACTTGATCTCATCTTAAACCTCATTTGTATCTTGACGATTACAATCCGCGTTCAAACCTCTCATGATTCTTGAAAACATCTCAACCGAGAGGGTGAATCAACCGCACTTCATCTACGGAAGAAAAGATTGATACATATAGTTATGCACTTGAAACACTCAGAACCTGAGTAAACATTCAACACGTATCTGTGCTAGCTCCTTTGGCATTGTTATTACCGAAAATCACTTTGCAATCCCATCCAAATTAGCCAATTTTGTCATAGCTTCAGCAAATCAATTTCGATTTTTCATTCAAATAAACTCTACTATAACTTTGATATATAAGTTTGCCTTTCGTCATCGTTACTGGGGAACCTTTATATTATGCCACATTAGCAGTAAACTTACCAACAACATCAGTGATTTTTGACTTTTCGAAAAATCATTATATTCATTGAAACCTATTCATATACTCATCCACATCTTACAACGAGAACTACCATACAAATCATCGGGAATCAGCAATTAGTATTTTGAAATCTCGTAGCATGTCGACGCCAACAGTTATACATATTACATCTATCTCCTGGACTTACATACTGCGAATGTGAAGTTTCTGAAAAGCACCCTAAACTGCTAACTAGATCTCGAAATTTTGAAAAATGATGATTAAGCAGCAAAAACTGTAAACGACCTTAACAGTAAAAAGTTTGATGATAAAGAATAGTGTGCTAGCAAAGCTCAGAAAAAGAGAAGGTTTGGAACTGAAAAACGGATTGAGAAAAGTATGAAAGAGATTGTGGATAAATCACAAAGACTAAACCTGCCTTCAAAGAATCCAAATGATTCAATGTCTGTTGAAGTCTTTAATGAATACCTTACTCCCGACTCTAAACCTTTACGAACAAATCTTCTTCATCAACCATCGATATTAGAAATTCTAAAATATTATCGTATCTTTCATTATAAATATTCTCGATATTTCTAAAAATATATTCATAATTATCCTCATCTGAAATCAATTATCTCTTCGCGTTATCTGTATTACATCATAAAGGGAAACTGTTTAGTTTCTATATTTTGTAAACCTTCAAGTTTAAAATATGAATGTTTTTGAAGAAGTGTTGGGAACTGAAGCATGAGTTAGTATAATATAATGACACTTGATAAATGTGATTATATTACAGTAAGTCATGCTGAGTTTCTAATGGAACGTGATGATTCACTGATCATAAAGTCATCATGTGCCATGTTACACGACTCTTACATTCTATATAATATATAAACATGTCAAGAAAATAATTTCTTGATAGTTCTATCTTTTCTCTTGAATTCTAGTAATTTAACCAATCAAGATCGTGACATTACAACTTCTCTCTTAGAACATCTGTTATGTTCATTCGAAATTACATACCTAAGAATTCTGGACCATTTCTCGCTTGACTCAAAGTCGGGAAGAGAAGACAAGAGCATGAAACTCCGATATATAAGAGAAAATACAAAGCCCAACAACAACACCAAAATTACAAATCGTGGATATCAGTGCGTATAGCAATATAAAGACATGGGAGGATTATAAATACAATAATACCT
Organism: Rutidosis leptorrhynchoides; assembly: GCF_046630445.1. Classification (NCBI taxonomy): domain Eukaryota; kingdom Viridiplantae; phylum Streptophyta; class Magnoliopsida; order Asterales; family Asteraceae; genus Rutidosis; species Rutidosis leptorrhynchoides. The sequence continues at coordinate 144,283,249 of NC_092340.1, forward strand.
AGAGCATAGTAGAAATAAATAGATTCTTCCGGTGGGAGTTGGAAAAGAAGAACGATCATTACGATAGTCAGAATAAGAACAAAGATTAGAATCGGATTAAGCATTACTATAATCTTTTGGATATACGAACTGAGAAAGAAGGGTATAGAAGTGGCGAAAACTAATGGAACGGAAAAGGTAAATTTATAAGGGAAATATCAGACGTAGTAATCGGGACAGATCATCACATTTAATTAAAGGGATCCTAAATTCCTTAAATCTCGAAGAATCAGATCTTATAGATTTCCAAGATTTTCTTTAAATCCCTTGAATTCCGGAATTCAACCAAGACAACATCAAAAGTTAAGACACAACTTTATTTCTTCAATTCACTCTTTTGTGATAACTTCACTAGTACTCTTCATATAGACGAAATGTTTTTATCCATATTACTCAGTGATGATGAAACTCTATTTATCAACTCATATTCGTCATGAAAACAATTTTATTGTTAGCCATGACCACCTCACTCAAATTTCGGGACGAAATTTCTTTAACGGGTAGGTACTGTGACGACCTGAAAATATCTGATCAAATTTAAACTTAATCTTTATATGATCTCGACACGATAAGCAAAGTCTGTAATGTTGAGTCTCGAAAACTTTGGAACAGTTACATGAATGCATTTGCCCTTTTGACTGCTCTCGATGATTCACGAACAATTAGGTGTAAATAGGTATGTATGAATATATACATATGCGTGATTATTAAATTGAGAAATATTAATAAAACATTTAACGGTTTGATTGTATGAAAATAATTATGAAAGTATTATTATGACTTGAAAACGTTAACAAAGGTATTTGATGAATAATAATTTACATAAACGTATTAGTTTCAATATAAGATTATAGACGGAATTATAAGATTATATCAATTGGTTGAGTTATCAAGATTCATTATGATATGAATTACGTGTCTCTGTTGAGAGATCCACTTTGAATTAGGAATCCTTTTCCTTTTAACGATATTCGGAATAATTGGTAAGGTAATATACAAGTAAAAACAAAAGTGTCAATTTACAATATCTAGACAAAAATTAATGGAGATTCCTGCTTAATTTCCAATATACACTTTACAATAATTCACTCGTGACTTTTGATAAAGTAACTATTTAACTTTCATATTATTAAATGTAAGATGAAGTTATAAAATGCAGATAACTTAGAAGATGAATATCGTCAAGTTAAGTAAATCGATATTTTATATAATTCCATGCACTTAACTATCCATTGGACCTTACCTGACGATTCACGAACAATTTTTTGTAAATAAATATGTATATATATATAAATGTAAGTATGAATAATAAATTGAAATTATAAAAAATATAATATAAACATTAGATTTAAATATGTACAATAAGATACAAAATAATTAAGTGTAATAAAAAAATGAATATATATATATATATATATATATATATATATATATATATATATATATTGGTAGGATCAAGAGGGAAGTAATTAATCGGGGGGAAGCGGGGGGAAGCAAAAACTTTTTTTTTTCGTTTTTTGAAAAAACTTTGTTCACGAACATTATAGATGTGATGAAAATATGAACATTTAGCAGAGACACTTTGTGATAAATGTTTTTATTTTGACGGAAAAACGCTCGAAGAAGTAATATATAACAATTATCGTGTTTTTCGAGCGTGTGTTGAGGTTTTAGCTATTGGGGTTCAGATATTAGGGTTTAGATATTAGGGTTTAGAAATTTAGGGTTTAGGGTTTAGATTTAGGGTTTAGATTTAGGATTTAGATTGAGTTTTTAACACGAACGGTTTAGAGTTTAGGGTTTAGTGTTTTGGGTTTATGGAATAAACCCAAAACACCAAACCCTAAACCCTAAACTCTAAATCGGGCTAAATTTTACTTCACCAAACATGAAAAAAAACGTTCATATTCTTCACGAACAATATTATCTTGAATGTTATTTTTGTCGATCGTTTTTCCGCCTAAATAATAACATTCATCACGAAGTATCTCTTCTAAATGTTCAAATTTTCGTGTGATCTTGATGCCGGAAAAAAAAATTCAAAAAAAAAAAAAAAAAATTTGCTTCCCCCCGCTTCCCCCGGATTGGTTACTTCCTCATTGATCCTGCCCATATATATATATATATATATATATATATATATATATATATATATATATATATATATATATATATATATATATATATATATATATATATATAACATAATTTCTATGTATATGTATTATAATATGTATATTATAATATATAAAATTTATAAATATTAAATATTAAAAAACATGTTATTATATAATATATTATAATTAGTAATTAGGATATTATAAATTGTAATGTTAATATAGTAAATCCAGATTTTAAGTTAAAATAGTTGTTATAGAATTATAATTAATATTATGATTATTATCATTAATAATATTATCATTTTTATTATTATTAAATATCATTAGTATCATTTTAGTACTAGGTTGGTATTATTATGATTATTATTACTATTACTATTTTATTTTATTATATAATTATATATTATTACTAATATGATTATATTTATTATTTATGAATTATAAAAAGAAAATATAATTACAGATATATATACGCGTAATATTATATCACTATCATTTATTTTCTTTTTTTTTCTTTTTTTTCTATTACCCTCGTGAATCTGTGTCGATCAGATGGTCACAAAAAAACAAATTTAATCCATTAAATATGCTAAAGTCATCCTTCAATCACGAGTATATACTATCTGTTTAATGTTATTCAATAGAAAGAAAAACTCAAATTCAATTAAATAAAATTCGTTCCCTCTGTTCTTCAACTTAAATCATCATACTTCGATTTTGAACCAATTTCAAAAATCTAAAATTACAGAGTTGTTAGGAATCATCTAAACAAACTACTGTTAAAGTTTCAAATTCTAATTCCATCTATCGAGCTTTAATTTTGAGGTCAAAGTTAAGAATTCAAAAGTCAACATTTTTGTTCTTCAAAAAATTCATGATCGTTTTAGTGTTTCTGTTTCAATTAATACTTTAGAAAGTTTCTAACAACGATTTACAAACTATTTTGTGTAGGGATCGTGGATTAAAACATCCTTAATTCCAAAATCATAATTTTTTTTTCTTTTTCAGCGAACTGCAGTAGCAGTAGTTATATTTTTTTTATTGCTAAATTAAAATAAACGATGAATATAGATTGATTTTGTTTCAATTATAATTACTAAAACCGACAGATTTTAGTTTGATACATAATTCACCGGTCGACTTTGGAAATTTAGATGAAGAAGAAGAGAAAAATGGGAATGAAAATAATACGAGATATATTTATATCTCGTGGGTATAATTTCAGAAAACAAAGGATGGAGGAATGGTTGGGTATGGTGACGGGTATTCAAGAGGTCTCGCGTTCGAGCCCTGCTCGGGACAAATTTTTTTAAAAGAACTTATTTGAGGTAGTTTCACTTTTAAAATTTCTATTATTTTTATTATTGTTAATATTATTAGTAATATAATTATTATTATGATTATTACCAATATAAAGGTTGATGATCATTTATTATTATTGTAATTAGGAATTATTATTATTGTTATTATTATTATTATTATTAATGATTGTTATAAATACAAGTATTATAGTTATTATTATTATTATTATTATTATTATTATTATTATTATTATTATTATTATTATTATTATTACTACTAAATTAAGGACTAATTATCATTTATTATTTATCATAATTAAAATTACAAATATGATTATTATTATTGTTATTACTAACGTTATTATCTTTCCCAGTATTATTATTAAGTAGTAATATTATTAATATCATCATTAGTATTATTATAAGTATTACTAAAAACATAATTTTCACCATTTTAGTATTATTATCAAAATTATGATTATGATTATTATCATTATGAAAATAATACAAATTATTATTATTTTCGTAAATAATAGTATTAGTATCTTTTTATAAATAATAGAATTGTTAACGTTAACATAAGTATTATTATTTGTATTATCACGAGTATTATTAAGTAATTACTAAAATCAGTGGCATAACTATCATTAACAGTAAAATTAATATTTTACAATTATAATTATTAATATCATTATTATTATCATTAATAGAATTTTTAACATTTTTATCTCATTAGTAATATAAAGTATTATAATCACTATCATTTTTACCACTATTAATATTATTTTGGTTTTATTATAAATACTATTATTAACATACAAATGATATATTTATATATATATATATATATATATATATATATATATATATATATATATATATATATATATATATATATATATATATATATATACATATGTGTGTGTGTGTTAAAAATATATTTAATACCTATAACATAACGATAAATTAATATTTTATATAACAAAATGAATATATGAAACATATATATTATTAACATAAAAAGTATATAATTAATAAATTTATATATATATATTGTTCGATTACAACTATGTATATTAATAAATATACAAATGATATATGTTTGTAAATCCAAGGCAACCCTGCATTGTTCAGTATCGTCGTATGAATATTTTTACTACAAAATATTGTATTATGAGTTTCATTACTCCCTTTTTAAATGCTTTTGCAATATATATTTTTAGGACTGAGAATACATGCGCTGCTTTTATAAATATTTGACGAAATAGACACAAGTACTCGAAAATTACATTCTATGGTTATTTTATCGATTCGAATATCACCCTTTTAGCTTGGTAGCCTAAGAATTAGGGAACATACACCCTAATTGATGCGAATCCTAAAGGTAGATCTACGGGCACTAACTCTCCCCATACTAGAAAATTGTATGCTTTAGTACTTCGAGTTTATATTATACAGATGGATTTCGGTTTTGGGGATATTCTATATGCTTGATGTTAATGTCGGTTACCAGGTGTTCAATCCATACGAATGCAATGTTTGTAAAATGTATCATTTAGAGGTCACATACCTCGCAATGTAATCATATGTTATTGTATTCGTCCTTATGGATTAGGACAGGTCGTTTCAAAAACTGCAAAAACCTTTAATTACATGGTTTATATGCATTTATATTCAACAAATTTCATATAAATATTATCTGTGTTCATATCATTGGCAAAGAAATGTTCACCAACCACAAATTACATGTTCAATTGTGAATTAAATAAAATGTTCATATGTTACACAAACACTTCTGCACATGTAAACGAGAAATTATATATTTGATAATATAGTTAAATGTTAGGTTCTTTCAAACTATTTTTTATTCAATCTTACTCTTCATCAACATTCATATGTGATTCAACGTACTCAAATGTGTGTATATATATATATATATATATATATATATATATATATATATATATATATATATATATATATTGGTGGGATCAAGGAGGAAGTAACCAATCGGGGGGAAGCAAATTTTTTTTTTCGTTTTTTGAAAAAACTTTGTTCACGAACATTATAGATTGGATTAAAATATGAACATTTAATAAAGACATATTGTGATAAATGTTTTTATTTTGGCCGGAAAACGCTCGAAGAAGTAATATATAACAATTATCGTGTTTTTCGAGCGTATGTTGAGGTTTTAGATATTAGGGTTTAGATATTAGGGTTTATAGGGTTTAGATATTAGGGTTTAGAAATTTAGGGTTTAGGGTTTAGATTTAGAATTTAGATTGAGTTTTTAATAGGAAAGGTTTAGAGTTTAAGGTTTGGGTTTTTGGGTCTAGGGACTAAACCCATAAACTCTAAACCCTAAACCATAAACTCTAAACTCTAAATCGGGCTAAATTTTACTTCACAAAACATGAAGAAAAAAAAACGTTAACATTCTTCACGATCAATATTATCTTTAATATTATTTTTGTCGATCGTTTTCCCGCCTAAATAATAACATTCATCACGAATGTCTTTTCTAAATGTTCATATTTTCGTGTGATCTCGATGCCTGAAACAAAAAATTCTAAAAAAAATGAAATTTTTTTTTGTTTCCCTACGCTTCCCCCGATTGGTTACTTCCCCATTGATCCTGCCTATATATATATATATATATAGTTGTAGGATCAAGGGTGAAGTAACCAATCGGGGGGACGCAAATTTTTTTTCTTCATTTTTTAAAAAAACTTTATTCACGAACATTATATATTGGATGAAAATATGAACATTTAATAAAGACACTTTGTGATAAATTTTTTTATTTTGACGGGAAAACGCTCGAAGAAGTAATATATAACAATTATCGTCTTTTTTGAGCGTATATTGAGGTTTTAGATATTAGGGTTTAGATATTAGGGTTTATAGGGTTTAGATATTAGGGTTTAGAAATTTAGGGTTTAGGGTTTAGATTTAGGGTTTAGATTTAGGATTTAGATTGAGTTTTTAACACGAACGGTTTAAAGTTTAGGGTTTAGAGTTTAGGGTTTGGTGTTTTGGGTTTATGGAATAAACCCAAAAAACAAAACCCTAAACCCTAAACCCTAAATCGGGCTAAATTTTACTTCACAAAACATGAAAAAAAACGTTCACATTCTTCACGAACAATATTATCTTGAATGTTATTTTTGACGATATTTTTCCAGCCTAAATAATAACATTCATCACGAAGTGTCTTTTCTAAATGTTCATATTTTCATGTGATCTTGATGCCGGAAAAAAAATTCCAAAAAAAAAAGAAAAAAAAGTATGCTTCCCTCGCTTCCCCCCGATTGGTTACTTCCCCCCGATTGGTTACTTCCCCATTGATCATGCCCCAATATTTAAGAACGACACTGTTTTTCCAACCTCCATTTATACTTTTTTTTAACTAAATCTAAGAACGACACTGTTCTTCCGCTGCAAAGTCCAGGTAGGAACATCATTTCGTTTGGCAGACGGTACAAAAAAATGGATAAAAAGTTATATAAATGTTAACAACGAACAACTTTGAGATATATGTGAGTAAGTATCAATAATACTTTATAATATCAATGTTTTAAAAATTTAATCTTACCAACACATTTCCTCGTGGTATAATAATTTCGAAAAACCACCAATCCACTATTTTTTGCAATACATATGGATGTTCCATTTGACTTTGCAGAGCATTTAATTTGCATGTTTTCTCACAACCTTCTTCATTATATATCATTAGTTCTATATTACGATGATCAACTGCATAAAAAATGAGGCAATCTCCATTTAGTAAATTGAGATCCTTCCTTAATTCTGGCCATCCTTGCCTTATTACCAACAGTTCTTCATTAACTGATATGCCTATTTTTTTATACGATCCATTATAGTGAATGACAAAGTGACCATTAGGGATCAATCTTGATTTATATGCAGACAAACATTTCTTCTTGAGAGTCTGTTATTGAAACAATATTAAGGAATTGATAATTAATGCAGGAAAAACATTACGTACAGTAAGCTAATTGTTAAGTATAAAAAATATATGCTGTAAAAGGTTAATGTATGAATGTAGAAAAAACATACCAATTCATTTTGATTTTGATCCCCAATAAACGCCATAAACGAAGGAAATCTCCTATAAGGAGCCATTTGAAACATTCTTCGTTGAATCTCCATAACGTTTTTCCAATGATCGGTTATGTTAAAATAGTTCATTGGAACCATGTTTTCTAAGTAAATAACCAACTCATAATTGCCTTCGTCAATACTACTAAAGCATAGGATATTATTTTTTCAAATTTTAAGATCATTAATAATCTTAATGAATCCAACACTTAGCAGTAAAGTATGATCAGAATATCTAAAACTCACTTATGCATTATATCCGTTAAGTGTGTGGATCCAAACATTATGTTTAGGTAGTGACTCATCGTAGAATAGTTTAAACCACTTTAATGGCAAAGGCTGAAAAAAATATATACAAAATTAACTATCTGTTTTATTAAATAAGTATATATACCAAAAGTATAAAGAAATGGAACATAATAATTATTGAAATACCACATCTTGATGACTTGTACTGGAAAATATATGGATGAACGAAGGTGGTGTGACAAACCGGAAATTTTTGACCAAATTTAAACTTTATCTTTATATTATTCTGACACGATAAGCAAAGTTTGTAAAGTTGAATCTCAAAAATTTTGTAACTACATTCATGTAATTAATTACCCTTTGACCAGTGCTAGACGATTCACGAACATTTATGTGTGTATAGATATGTATATATAATATATGGTTATATTAATTGAAAACGTTAACAAAGTATAATATGTATAATACTTTACATGAACGTATTTGTATTAATATAAGTTTATTATAATTATCGACGAGATTAAAAGATAATTTCAAATGATTGAATTATCAGATACATTGTGATATGATTACGGGTCTCTGTTGTGAGGGCCACTGAGAATTAAGAAATCTATTCTTCTTAACGGTATTCGGAATAATTGGTAAAGTGATTTACATGTGAGAACAAAGTGTCAAATAACGATAATTAGACAAAAGTTAGTGGAAGACTAATTTTATAATAATCAATTGATTTAATGTATGAAAACCTTTTTCGATAGAACTTGACTATTTAAAATGTCTTTGTTTAAATAACGTGAGTTGAAATATTGATTGTTAGTTATATAAATAACTTGCAACGTGTATTTAAAACGTATTTATGTATATATATATATATATATATATATATATATATATATATATATATATATATATATATGATTTCAGATTAGTTAAGAAAACGATAGTAACACTTGATTTGATTGATATTTAGATATGTTAGTTAGAACGTTTGACAAACATTGGCGTATAAAGGAATTTTATCAAATTAAGTTTTAAAGTGTAAACGTTATGTAATATAATAATTATTATCCGAAACGATTTTAAATTATATATATTAAACTCTGAAATATAGTTAGTTTTTGAAAAACTAAATATTATACTAGTTAATAAATATTTCTAAAATATATAAGTTTATATTTCTAAATGAAAATATATTATATTTTACAAAGTGATTAAATATAATATTAAATTAGTCATAAAGCGTTTTGGATTTAAAATCATATTATTAAATATACTTTGATAAATAACGAGACATTGATTTATAGCAAATGACCAAAACACTTAAATGATTAAGTTACTATTCGAGTGATATAGTTTATTGATAATTTAAGTCTATATTTTGATAAAGGTACACGTCGCGAAACGTAAAGTACTAGTTTTCTAAGCGTACGAAAATGCGTTCGAGAAACCAGAACCGAGACATTAGTCGAGTGACAACGTCCAAGTCATCGGAGCTAAAATTACATGGTAACTATGCACATAAATATAATTAAATATTTATTTAATTATAAAGATTTAATATATATAATTATATTATATAAAAAGAGTGTCGGTAAACATAATTGGTCGAATATGAGATGGGTATTAGGGCCATGCGATTGCATGGCCAATACACTTCCAACCCATGCGATCGCATGGTAAGGTTGGTGAGCTCAAGTCCTATAAATCGAACGAATTCTGCTCAGTTTCATCCATCTGTTTCTCTCGCACTCTTCTCACATATATACATATATAATTATTATTATTATTATTATTATTATTATTATTATTATTATTATTATTATTATCATTATTATTATTATTATTATTATTATTATTATTATTATTATTATTATTATTATTATTATTATATTATTATTATTAATAATAATAATATTAAAATTAATATTATTATTAATCGTATTATTATTATTATTAGTCGTAGTATTATTATTATTAAGTAGTATACATAAAATACTACGATGAGGTCATGAGCGAGATATTTCAAAACGGGTTTTTCGAGCGGGTTAAAGCTAAGGAAAATATGGGTTATAGTTATGGAGGTTATGGGTAATGTTCGAGGGATAGCTGAAAGGACCCGTCCTAATCCATCTGGACGAATACATTACATTTGGTTACATCACGAGGTACTTGACCTCTATATGATACATTTTACAAACATTGCATTCGTTTTTAAAAGACAAACTTTCATTACATCGAAAGTTGTTGACATGCATACCATTTCATAATATATCCAACTATAATTGACTTAATAATAATCTTGATGAACTCGACGACTCGAATGCAACGTATTTTGAAATATGTCATGAATGACTCCAAGTAATATCTCTAATATGAGCAAATGCACAGCCGAAGATTTCTTTCATACCTGAAAATAAACATGCTTTAAAGTGTCAACCAAATAGTTGGTGAGTTAATTAGTTTATCATAATCATTCATTTTCATCATTTTAATAGACCACAAGATTTTCATTTACATTTCTCATAAACATAATCTCATATCAGGCATTTCGCACGGCATAGAGATAAAAATCATTCATATGGTGAACGCTTGATAACCGAACTAACAGGATGCATATAGAATATCCCCATTATTCTGGGACTCTCATCAGACATGATAATCGAAGTACTAAAGCATTCGTAACCCTAATGGGACGTGTCAAGGTCCATAGATCTATCTTTAGGATTCGCGTTAATTAGGGGCCATTTTCCTAATTCTTAGGCTACCAAGCTAAAAAGGGGCATATTCGATTCGATAATCCAACCATAGAATGTAGTTTCGATTACTTGTGTCTATTTCGTAAAACATTTATAAAAGCAACGCATGTATTCTCAGTCCCAAAAATATATATTGCAAAAGCATTTAAAAAGGGAGCAAATGAAACTCACGATACTGTATTTTGTAGTAAAAATACATATGACAACACTGAACAATGCATGGTTGACCTCGGATTCACGAACCTATATCATTTATATATATATTAACACATATAGTTGTAATCGAACAAATTTATATATTATTATTAGTGATATAATTATTTTATGCTTCATTAATTCATTCATTTATTAATATTAATAAATTAATTTCTTATTAAAGTAGTTTAATAATTTATTTATAAAAATAGGAACTTTACATTAAGATCTTTATAATAAAAATATATAGTTTAATTAATAATATTTTATTGATAGAATATAGTAATATGTAATATTAATATAATTGTAATGTATTTTTATATATAAAAAATATATCTATTTGTAATAATACTAATAAGAATGATAATAATAATGATAGTAATGATAGTAATAATAGTAATAATAAAATAATAATATTAATGTTAACTTTAAAAATGATAATTTTAATAAAGATAATAACTTTACTAATAATGTTAAGTATTAATAAAAAATTATAATTTTTAATAAAAATGATAACTTTGATATTTGTAGTTAAAATGATACTTTTTAATAGAAATGACAATAATAATAATAATTCTAATAATAATAATAAAAATGATAATTTTTGTAAAAGTGACAATAATGATAATATTTTTAATAATAACAATACTATTAATGATAATCATATTAATAATAGTAATGATATTATCGATAATAATACATATGTTAATCATATTAATAATAATGATAATAATAATAATTATAAGTATGATAATAATACTAATATCAATGATAATAATAATATTAATACTAATACTAAAGTTAGAAATAATAATAATAATAATAATAATCTTATTAATCATTTTAATCATTTTTATACTAATGATAATAATAATTATGATAATAATAATGATCTTACTAATACTAACAATAATGATAATACTATTAATCATATTAGTGCTAATTAAATATTTATCATAATAATAATAATAATAATGATAATGATAATAACAAAAATAATAAAAAATGCTACCTTTATGAAACAAGCTTTTAAAAAAATAAAACGCCCCTGCTCAGGCTTGAACACACGACCTCCCGCTCACTAGCAACACCCTTAACCATCCATCTGATTCTATTTATCTGATTTACTTTGCTACCCAAGACTATTTAACCCATTTTAAGGAGCCTAACAGTTACTTAATCCTCGGCCCAAATAACAGTCCATTTAATGAAAAGAAGTCCAACACATAAAATAACTAGATCTGTTATGGCCCAATTTCGATTTAAGGTCCATTAACTGATTCATGAATTATGTAGAAGACAAAAGGTGGGTCTTTGGTTTTTGTTTTGTTCGAACTACAGTAAGAGCTGCAAAAAAAAAAAAAATATACGCAGGCCGTTCATCATCATGATCTTTATCATGATCTCATTTTCATCATATTATCACGATCATCATCATATCATTACCCCATCATCATCGTTTGTGACTGTTTAAACAACAACAAAAAAATATAACGAGTAGCGTCGCAGTAGCAACCTGTCGATGGTAGTGATGGTGTGGGTGGCGATGAAGATCGAATAGAAACAAGAAGGTATAGCAGCGAATTTTAATAACAACCGGATTCAAACAATGGATAATGGTGGCAGTTTGGTTGGATCTTCGAACAAGATTAGGAGAAGAAGGGTGGCGGATGTTTTCTTGGCTTGCTTCGAATCAAAAATAGAAAAACGTAAATGATTAACAGAAGTTTCGATGGTTGTGGTTCTTGTTGCAGGAGAGAGAGTAATTATATATCAAGTGGGTTTGAAGAGGAAGAAGGTGGTTTGTGGGTTTGTAAGATGTGGCTCACGAAACAGTAAACAGAAAATGAAAAAAAATCAAACAAAATAATGATGGAAATGGTGGTGGTTTCGTGGTGGTAATGATGGTGTGTTGATTCCATGGTGGTGAGGGTTTCGAAGTGGGTGTCGTGATTTAATGGGTGGTTCACGATGGTTTGTTATTGTGGTTTCGAAAGGTGGTGGTAGCGAAGATGGATCGTGTGGTTGAAGATGGTGGTCATGGTTGTGGTGGAAGGTGGTGTCGGTGGTGTGAAGGAATGGAATATTGGGCGATGGTTGAACTAGTTATCTCCTAATCTCTCTATATGTATCTATATATTAGGATTCATATATAATATATTAATAATTATTATAATTATAATACAATATAATAATAAAACTTTAAATCAACGTACAAATAATATAGTACAGCTTAGCCGCCGGATACTATGTCATTTACGAACTTAGTTTCATTCTTTGTCGTTAATCAGTGGCAACTAAAAGTGTTCAGGAAAATCCTATATTTTTAGATTAACTATATTTATTTATTTTGGTCATTATGGTATAAAATTTGATCATTAACTTATTAAATAAAATTACATTAATTTTCCCTCTCATTTATGGGTAAAATATAAAAAGTGTTAAAATTTAATAACTAAATCCTAAATACATTTTTAGTAAGCCTAAAATTTATAGAACTCATTTTCGAATCACCGTTTAATTTAAAATCACATAAGTTCGTTTTTAACTTGATTGATAACTATCAAGATGACAAACGAGTGCTACGAGCGTTTATTAAATAAATTCTAAATCATATACATACATATATATATATATATATATATATATATATATATATATATATATATATATATATATATATATATATATATTCAATATACTTTTCATATATAGATTTATAGTAATATCATATATTATTATTATTATTATTTTTATTTACACAAATGAATTTAATCACATAAGTTTCTCTTTCATATATATATATATATATATATATATATATATATATATATATATATATATATATATATATATATATATATATATATATATATATATATATATATATATATATATATATATATATATATATATATATATATATATATATGTATTTAGTTACAGATAGTGGTTCGTGAATCGTCGGGAATAGTCGAAGGTCAAATGATTTCATGAAACAGTTCAAAAATTTTAAGACTCGGTTTAATAGACTTTGCTTATTGTGTCGGAAACATATAAAGATCAAGTTTAAATTTGGTCAAAAATTCCCGGGTCGTCACATTAGCTCGCGAGGTCAAACTAGTGTTTATCATCTCCGTTGCGTCTACGTACTTTCCTATAATATTGAATCTCAATATTGATACGTGAGCATTCATATCTTATCTTTTATATATTAATAGTGTATCCTTGACTAGTGCTCGAGTATATATGATTATGCATGCTTGTATGCTTAGTTTCGTCGTTAAATAGTTTATGATAAATCATTAATTTAATACATATGCTACTGAAATAAGGTATATGATATGCATGTCGTTGGAAAGCTGGCGAAAAATTAATAACTTTTCATTTAGAAAGCGTATGATTTCGATGAATGGATTAAAAGATATCGCCAATTGAATTATCTATAATTTTAAGTATTATTGTTAATATGATTATTATTATTGTTATCGTTATCGTTATCGTTATCGTTATCGTCGTTATTATCATCATTATTATTACTATCTAATAATCAATATTATTTTTATTATTATTATTATTATTATTATTATTATTATTATTATTATTATTATTATTATAATTATTATTATTATTATTATAATTATAATTATTATTATTATTATAATTATTATAATTATTATTATTATTATTATTATTATTATTAAAATCAATATTTTTATCAAAAATATCATTTTATTATTTTTATCGTTATTATTATTAAAAGTATCAATAATATTAAAACTATCATTTTTATTAAAATTATGATTTTAATAGAAATATCATTGTTATTAATAAATAGCACTATTATTATCATTTTAGTATTATTATTATTATTAAAAATTATCATTTTGAATAGAATTATTATTTTTATAAAATATTATTATTATTACAGTTAATAATAAAAAGTATCGTTATTATTAAAATTAACATGTTTAGAATAATCATTTTATTATAATTAATATCATCATTAGTAAATATAAATATTGTTATTTTTATTATTAGTAGAATAATAATAATAATTATTATTATAATACAACTTTTACTCATTATTATTATTATCAATATTATTTTATCGAATAAATATGTGATACAAAGATATTTTTACCACACGTAATATAATTACATTAATAATACATACCACTATATTTTTATGATATTAAGTGAATTTAATAAATTTTATTACTTGAGATATATAAAAAATATATTTTTATCGTATATAAATTTTAATATAAATTTTATTAATAAATGACTTGTATTAATTACTCTAATAAAATCTGATAAATATATGTAAATACATATAATGACTATATTTTAATTATATAATAAACATGTATAGATTTGGAAGTCATTTTGGGTCAAACCGATTTCTGTTAACGTTTGCATAATAATCTCGAGCATTAGGATTGTGATACACTACGACTTGACCTAAATTGTTAGACGGGTTTTGACCAACGTATAAATATATATATACTTAATATAGGTTCGTGAATTCGAGGCCAAACCTGCACTTGTTCAGTGCCGTCATTTGCATTATTGCTACAAAATACAGCATTGTGAGTTTCATTTGCTCCTTTTTAAATGCTTTTGCAATATATATTTTGGGACTGAGAATACAAGAGATGCTTTTATAACTGTTTTGTGAAATAGACACAAGTACTGAAAATACATTCTATGGTTGAATTATTATACCGGATATCACCCTTTTTAGCTTGGTAGCCTAGGAATTTGGGAACAGACCCCCCAAATTGACGCGAATCCTGAAGATAGATCTATGGACTTTGACACGTCCCATCCAGCTTATGGATGCTTTAGTACTTCAATTTTATATACAGATGAGTGTACCTGTATATTTGGGGATATTCTAGATGCATTTGTTAATGTCGGTTACCAGGTGTTCACCATATGAATGATTTTTAAAGATGAGTGTTCCTGCAGTTAACTATGAAAATGAAATCTTGTGGTCTATTAAAATGATGGAAATGATTGATTATGATAAACTAATGAACTCACCAACCTTTTGGTTGACACTTTTAAGCATGTTTATTCTCAGGTATTAAAGAAACTTTTCGCTGTGCATTTGCTCATTTTAAAGATATTACTTGGAGTCATTCATGGCATATTTCAAAAGATGTTGCATTCGAGTCGTTGAAGTCATCAAGATTATTATTAAGTCTGTCATAGTTTGGATATATTGGGAAATGGTATGCATATTGTCAACTATCGTTGTAATGAAAGTTGTCTTAAAAAAAACGAATGTAATGTTTGTAAAATGTATCATATAGAGGTTAAATACTTCGCAATGTAACCATATGTTATTGTATTCATCCTTATGTATTAGGACGGGTTGCTTCAGGTGGAGGTTGCTTTTTGTAAATTAAAGCCATTAAATCTATTGTACATGTAAATGAAGAAGCAGTACATATTAAAAATCCGGCATTTTACATTATAATGTTCAAACTAATGCATAATTATTCTTTATATACAATATAAACCGTAGTATAGTAGTAATTAAAGTATGTTTTGAAACGATTATGTAACAAACTAAATATTCAATTAGATCTAAAGTTGCAGAACAATAACGAATTAAGAATGACAGATGTAATGAAAATTTTTTTAAATAAAATTAAAATACTTTTACAGAAGGTTGGAACATACTTACAGATCTAAGTTGTGGTAGCAGTTTGTTTTGTTTGTATGATATCAGTTTTGGAGGAAATGTTATTTACTTATATAGAGGGCTTGCGAATTTTTTGGTGCCGAAATTTTAGTATAGATTGATGTGAAGATATTTTTTTATATATATTTATTCAAATATTCATGGGTCAACATGTAAGTTTAAATTATAAATTAAAATCCCAAGTTGGATAAACTGATATGTTTATAGTTTAAACTACAAAGATTGACAAAGTAAAATAACCTTTTGTTTGAAATTTACATAATAATTAAGTGGACATCAATAATATATGGTACATTGATTTGCCATTATAGTAAAAATTTTATGCAAAATTATTATAGAATGATATTGGTATCATATATTATAAATAATAATTTCGTAAGTATTTTTAAAAAGTGTTTGTAGAATGTTTTTTTTGGTAATATATAATAATGATAAATTATTCTATTTATGAGGTTATTACTATAAGATGTATAGGATCTTTTAATTGAAAATATATTGTTCCATGAGTTGAAATCTACTTAAAACCTTTAATCTGAGAAAATGGTCAATAAGTCATACACACTGAAAAAGATAGATTGCTATTAAATTTATAACTAAAACAATTATAAAATAAGATAAGTCTATTAAACAAACATAAGTGGCTGAAAAAAAAAACTATAGATGTTGTAATACTTCTTTGAACACAACATTAGTAGTTGTGTTGGAAAGTTGGTTGTCTTTGTTCAAAATGAGAACCTTTAGCCCTTTCTTAGAAGTAACTCAGATAGAGCTACATACAGTTGGTCGTGACTGAAAATAGGTTTTGGAAGAAATAATCCTACATTTGCTAATGATTGTCCCTAACTTTTGTTAATAGTCATTGCAAAGCAAACATAGATAGGGTATTGTCTTCTATGGAATCTGAATGGAATTCGCTTATCTGAAGGAACCATTAGCATTTGTTGAATAGCTGTTGTGATGACCCATCCAAATCCACTTGGACGAATACATCATTCATTGATTCCATAGAGAGGTTTTGACCTCTATATGATACGTTTTGTAAACATTGCATTCTTTCGAAAAGGCACACCATAAATGAATATATAAATCCAAGGTTTTTGACGTCTGATGACTTCTACATATAGACAGTCACTGTATATAATAGTTTTTAACAATACATCCGTTGACAATACATTCAAATAAGATACATGGTGATGATTTTGTGAAAGCAAAGTTTTCTCGAATAAAGCATGTATGACTTCATGCACATAGCTTGTATAACGTATAAGCAAAGAGCGGAAGACTTCTAGGAACCTGAGAATAAACATGCTTAAAAGTGTCAACACAAAGGTTGGTGAGTTCATAGTTTTAGTGTTGCGCATAATCTGTATATAAAGGTGGATCACAAGATTTCAGTTGTTTCATCCGAAATGTTTATCAAAATATTCTACGGAATTGAGCACCCTGGTAACTAAACTTTAACGTTATAATAAGTACCCCTGTTTGAACATACACGCAACCAACATTTACAATACACGCAATCCAATGTGTACTATGAAGGTATTTCGTATGCCCGAGAGACATATTAAATTAACGTGGCTAATATGTTTTGATCCAAGTCGGGTCATACCCAATAACAAGCTTACCGACACCTTATTCGTATTTGATCTTAACGATTAGATCATTGATTAAATACGCGACACTTGAACTTTAAGAAAAATGGTTTCTGAAATATTACTTGATGTGTATATATATAAATTATGGAATAATTTATATAATAAGAGTTTAATTATTTATAGGTTAAATAATTGACTTTGTTATGTTACATTTTATAAAAACTTGGTTATATATATATATATATATATAAATGTACATAACAAATGTGTATGAAAGTTTTATAAAAAAAAGGTTTTATAAAATTTAACTTATATAAAACTAATTTTATAAAACAAATGGGGAAGCGGCATGGGGAATGAGATACACATGCTCTAGGCTTAGATTCCTTGACCCATGTTTTCCCATTTCCATATACAAGTAACATGACTCTTTGAGATACACAACACATGCAATTATACTTGAAAAACTGCACAAAACACTCTCATTTTTGCTGCTGTATGCTGTGGGTTTAGAGAGGAAGAAAGGGTTCTTCATTTGTTTTTTGCAAACTCTATTCAAGTGTTAATAAATCCTAACCAAAGTACAAGGTGTTGGTGCAAAGTTTGGGGTATAACTACTTGAGGTTTCATCCATTTGAGGCTCCATTCATCATCATCTACTTGCTCATCCAAAATAGCCCTCAAACTAGTTTAAGGAGGTATATCTCTTACTTCCTTGATGTTATATGTAAGCATATGTTCATGACTTGATATTTACATGGAATTCAATTTAAATGGTTAAACATATAAACTTGTTTTCTTAATAATTATGCTTCCGCTTTCTTTACTATCATAAAATTTATTTGTGATTATGTTGACATTATAAATATGTTGTTATGTTGAATTCCATCAATGGTATCTAGAGCCGAAGTCTATGAAATGTGCTTCTTATATATGGTCTTTAAAACCTACTAACTTTGCATTTTATTAACATGCATGAAAGTAGAATACAAAATTGATGGATTTGAGGTGGGTACATTATTTAGGCCGAATTATGGGGGTTCCAAAAATGGTTTTGGGTTGCCATTTGGTTCATATTAGTTGTATGTTAATGTTCACAATCATAGCCAAGACCTTGTGTTTGTATGGTTGCATGCATGGTTGATTTATTATTCATTCATTTGATTTGTAATAATATTTATTCAATTGGTTTGTAATAATATTATTTTAGTTATGTAATTTATTTTATATTTGGTATGTAAAATAGATTAGGTTGTATTTCATTTTCTAGACAAAATGTATTAGGATATATTTTGTAACGAGATGAAGATACAAGAAGAAAAGGAAGAACATAAGAAGATTGTACTTGGATGCAAGATTAAGTGGGAGATTTAATATCTCCTACTTTATGTTATAACCCTTTACTGGTGGCATTTGTTTTCGGCTAAACAAATGTCTACATAAATGGCTTGATTGTGAACATATTTGTTTTGCATGCATGGTTGTTTATTGTGTTTGTATGTTTGGTTGCTACAAGTATATAACAAGTTAACAACAAGCAAAATGACAATTTAATTGGTTAAATTAGACATTATTAACTACATGCAAAACGACAATTTAAATGGTTAAATTGAAATGGCAAAAGGACATTAATAAATGGTTATTAAGAACAATAAAAGGATCACACATATAAAATGGTTTATATCAAGTAATTGGCTTAATTACAAGACTTGAAAATGGATTTCAAATGAACCATACACTAAATGCATGTTGTTGTATGGCATAAAAGTTTTCTCAAACTAGAATTAATGAAAACTTAAAATCCCTTAATCAACAAGGCAAACAAGTTAAACGCCATCCTTTTGTGTGACACTTAAAAGTATTAGGGAACTCATAATGGGATAAAGGTCACCTAACCATTATGAGCAAACTAATATGATTAAGGTGAATTTCGTATGCTTGTGGGATAAAGGTCACCTAACCACTTATATGTTAAATTTGCACGTTTACACAAGTAGGACGACTTGATTTGGGAATCATGAACTTAGGGTCACCGAAGCATGAGGAACAAATAGGCGTCGATGGAATAAATATGCCATGCAAAAGGATTGCATGATTCCATAACTTAGAAGTTGCAAAAGGATTGCAATTGTCATATAATGACTACCTAGCTAAATCAAATGACGGGATAAAGGTCACCTAACCAAAATTTGGTTTACCGTTGGATTCTAAAATTTAATAAATATCAATTGGATTTAAAGGGTATTGATTGTTAAATTAAAATTGATACTTAAACAACTTTGTTAAATTTTATAGATGGCCACCAATAACAACAACAACATTCCAAACGCACCTATCAACTTTAACAACCTATCGTTGAGGTCAATCCTCGAAAAGGAAAACTCAACCATACGAACTTCATGGATTGGTTCCGCAATCTAAGAATTGTCCTCAAACTAGAGGATAGGGCATGGCTTATTGGGAGAAATATTGCACCGATTTGGTGCAAGTTTCTTTCCTCATGCTTGGGACTATGATACCAGAACTCCAAAAGGATTTCGAGCATCATAGTGCATATGACATGATCACACAGTTGAAGGAGATGTTCCTTCAACAAGCTCGTGTCGAGCGCTTTGAAACGGTCCGAGCGCTTCATGCATGTCGGATGGACGACTCCCAATCCATTTCATCTTATGTCCTTAAGATGAAAAGCCTAATTGATCGAGCGAACCGTCTAAACTGCAACGTGTCTGATGAATTAGCCACGAACCTTATCCTTAATTCCTTGTCAAAGAGGTTTGACACATTTGTAATGAATTACAACATGAATGGATGGGATAAGAGCATTGACGAATTACATGCCATGCTAAAGACGACTGAAGCGAGCATGGGTAAAAGGGCTTCACCCATGTTTATGATCAATGAAGGCGGGTCCAAAAACAATAACACTTCTAAGCCGAAGGCAGCTAAGAGGAAAAGACCCGACTACCAAGGCAAGGGCAAAGGAAAGGGGAAGATGGTTGCCCCAACCAACAACAACAAGAAGCAAAAGGTTGCCGGTAAAGCTAACCCCAAGGAAGATCCGTGCTTCGGTTGCGGTGAAATGGGTCACTGGAAATGCAACTGCCCGGTCTACCTGAAGGAGTTGAAAGAAAAGATGGATGCAGGGCAAACCTCAGGTAATGTATATATGGTATACATTGAGCTTAGTATTACTTCTTCTAATATATGGGTATTAGACACAGGATGTGGAACTCATATTTGCAATTCTTTGCAGGGGTTCAAAAAAAGTGATCAAGATGCGGGAACAACAAGTCTCTTCATGGGAAATGGAGCAAGGGTGCAGGTGAAAGCTCAAGGAGACTTTGTTTTGAAGCTACCAAGTGGTTTGGAGCTTATTTTGAAAAATGTTTTGTATGCACCCGATTTATCTCGAAACATTATTTCTGTATCCCGTTTGAAACAATGTGGTTTTAATCTTAATTTCATTAATGATGATATCCATGTTTCTTTAGATAATGTGTTCTATTTCAAGGCTTCGCCTGTGAATGGTATTTATGAATTGGTTCATGATGACACATCATGCAATAGCTCAATATACCATGAAAACACCAAGAAACTCAAAAGGGATTTGAGTGATTCCTACTTATGGCATTGTTGCCTTGGTCACATAAACAAGAATTGAATGCATACACTTCAAAAGAATGGACTTTTGAAATTAAATGAACTAGACTCGTTTGATGTATGTGAATCTTGTTTACAAGGCAAAATGACTAAAGCACCTTTCAAAGGGACCTATGAAAGGGCTAAAGACTTATTGGGATTAATACATTCGGATGTATGTGGACCCTTTAAGCCCATGACTTGGAAAGGTGAAAGATACTTCGTCACTTTCATTGATGACTTTAGTCGTTTCGGATATGTCTACTTGTTAAGACATAAGGACGAAACTTTTGAAGCATTCAAGGAATATCAAAACGAAGTACAAAATCAACTCAATAAGACAATCAAGGTACTTCATACCGATAGAGGAGGTGAATACCTAAGCAATGCTTTCCAAGATCATCTTAAAAGTTTTGGGATTATCTCGCAACTCACTCCTCCTGGAACGCCCCAACTTAATGGAGTTTCCGAAAGGAGGAACCGAACCCTAATGGATATGGTTCCATCTATGATGGCTAGAAGCTCGTTGCCTCTATCATTTTGGGGTTATTGTCTATGCTCCGCGGCTCGTATTCTAAATATGGCCCCAACCAAGAAAGTGGAACGAACTCCTCATGAGATGTGGTTCGGAAAACCTCCATCTCTATCATACTTAAAGATATGGGGATGTGAAGCTTATCCTAAGCATTACGTCCCTAATAAGTTGAATGCTCAATCCATGAAGTGTATCTTCATAAGATATCCCAAGGATGATATGGGATACTATTTCTATGATCCAACCGAGCAAAATGTATTTGTTGCTCGAAAGGCTGAATTCCTTGAAACTAAGTTCCTATTAGAAGGAAATAGTGAAAGGAAGATATATCTTGAAGAGGTTCAAGATTAAGTAGATGATACACAATTGGTTGACACTAGCACTCAACATGAAAATGTTGAGAGTGATCAAATGGATGATCAAAATACACAAGATGTTCGCAGATCTGGTAGGATTAGTAATCCTCCTGAGAGATATGGGTTTCTCATGGATGGTTGCTATGTGGTTGATTTGGATGAACCAACAAACTACCAAGATGCTTTATCAAGGATTAATAAGGATAAATGGCAGGAAGCCATGAACACTGAGATGCAATCCATGTATGACAACCAAGTTTGGGAACTTGTTGAACAACCTACTGGCTCAAGGCTAGTTGATTGTAAATGGCTTTTCAAAATGAAAACTGACATACATGGAAACTTGGATACATATAAAGCTAGACTTGTAGCAAAAGGTTTCACTCAAACTCAAGGGGTTGACTATGATGAAACTTGTTCGCCTGTGGCAATGCTAAAGTCTATTAGGATATTACTTACCATTGCTGCTCATTATGATTATGAAATATGGCAAATGGATGTCAAGACCGCTTTCCTAAATGGACATCTTGAGGAAGATGTCTATATGGTTCAGCCTAAAGGTTTTGTTGATCCGAAGTGTCCTAAAAAGGTATGCAAGTTAAAGAAGTCAATCTACGGATTGAAACAAGCATCTAGAATGTGGAATCATCGTTTTAATGAGGAGGCCAAGATATTTGGCTTCATTAAAAATGGTAATGAAGCTTGTGTATACAAGAAAGCTAGTGGGAGTACTATCATGTTTCTTGTATTATATGTGGATGATATATTATTATTTGGGAACGATATTCCGGCATGGCAAGGTGTTAAAACTTGGTTAAGTAAATGCTTCTCCATTAAGGATCTTGGAGAATGATAGTGCTCCAAATGAACATATATTTTGTAGCAATATCCTCCCAATATGTAAATTATTTAGTTGTAATTGTTCTATTTTAAGTTGTAATTGTTTAAGTGCGAAGACAAAAGGCGAAAACCAAGATTTGAAGACACAAACGTCCAAAAAGGTCAAATGTACAAGATACAATTCAAAAGGTTCAATTTATTGATGAAAAACGTCTAAAAATGATAAGAGTACAAGTTAAACAACACAAAGTACAAGATATTAAATTGTACGCAAGGACGTTCGAAAATCCGGAACCGGGACATGAGTCAACTATCAACGCCCGACGCAACAGACTAAAAATTATAAGTGTACTATGCACAAGAATATAATATAATATATAAATAATTATATTAATTATTTATATTTTATATTTATATATATAAAACGTCGGCAAA
Source organism: Rutidosis leptorrhynchoides (assembly GCF_046630445.1). NCBI lineage: Eukaryota > Viridiplantae > Streptophyta > Magnoliopsida > Asterales > Asteraceae > Rutidosis > Rutidosis leptorrhynchoides. The sequence continues at coordinate 144,307,153 of NC_092340.1, forward strand.
GAAGATCCAAAAGGGTGTGAGCTGTAGCCCATTTCCCCGCGACTCGCGGAGTTCTCAGGCACAAAGTGCCGTGATTCGCGGAGCACATAAATTTCAAAATGCCTATAAAAGGTCGCGAATTCTGCCGAGTTTATATAACAATAATAATAATATACTCCGTAAGATAATAAATAAATACATAAGTATATATATATATATATATATATATATATATATATATATATATATATATATATATATATATATATATATATATATATATAGTAAAGATTAGTGTTATATTAGATTAGTTTGGGTTATGTAAAGGTTATTTTACGGGTTTTTGAAGTTGAAATTCTGTCCGTGTAACACTACGCGATAAATACTCAATGTAAGTTATGTTCTCCTTTTTAAATTAATGTCTCGTAACTAAGTTATTATTATGCTTATTTGACCCGAAGTAATTATGATGTTGGGCTAAAAATTAAAGATGGGGTTATTGGGCTTTGTACCATAATTGGGGTTTGGACAAAAGAACGACACTTGTGGAAATTAGACTATGGGCTATTAATGGGATTTATATTAACTAAATGATACCTCATTAAATTAATATAGAGATTTACAATTTGACGTAGATATAAATAACCACATACGCTCGATCGGACACGATAGGCGGGATATCTATAAATACTAATAATTGTTCATTTGACCGGACACGGGGATGGATTAATAGTCAATGGACTCATTAAAATAGGGGTGGATTACATTCAAGGGTAATTGGTGTAATTGTTAACAAAGTATTAAAACCTTGGATTACACACAGTCGATAACCTGGTGTATTCATTAAACAAAGTATTAAGACCTTGTTACAGTTCGAATCCCCAGTTAGTTGGAATATTTGACTTCGGGCATAAGGTAAAATTTGCCGAGCATTTTATAATTATGATCGATGAACTATTGTGGACAAAAACCAGATAGGTTTCAAATATATCCAGGACAAAGGACAATTAACCCAGGACAATAAATTAAAATCAAAACGTCAAACATCATAGTTACGGAAGTTTAAATAAGCATAATATATTTTATTTCATATTTCCTCGTACTTTTATTTATTGTCATTTTAATTATTGTTATTTATTTTATATTGTTATTTAAATATCGTCATTTACTTTACGCTTCGCTTAAAATATAAAATTGACAAACCGGTCATTAAACGGTAAACCCCCTTTTATATATTATTATATATAATTATATATATTTTGTACAAATATAGTTATTTAAAATATAGTGTAAAATAAGCCAGCTCCCTGTGGAACGAACCGGACTTACTAAAAACTATACTACCCTACGATTAGGTATACTGCCTATAGTGTTGTAGCAAGGTTTAGGTATATCCATTCTATAAATAAATAAATATCTTGTGTAAAATTGTATCGTATTTAATAGTATTTCCTTGTAAAATTTAATAGTATTTTATACCCCCACGCTTCGACATCAAATATTTTTGGCGCCGCTGCCGGGGAACTCGGCGAAATGCTATATTTTTAATTTATGTTTGTATAAATATATTTATATATCATTTTAGAAAAAAAAAACCGAAAATGTAAACTCCGCGACTTGCGGAATTTTAGGGTACGTGGATCCGCGACTCGCGGAGCCACCCTGACGCGCCTACAGAAACCCTAAATTTGCATTTATTACGGAGTTTTAATTATTATTATTAATTATTTAGTATTTAGGGTTAATTAATTTATTATTTAGTTTAAGTTTTAATTAATTTGTAATAATTAATTTTAATTAGTTTTATTTGAATTGTAAAATTAATAGTTTTATAAAATAAATAATATAAAAATAATATTTTTATAAAAATTGTACTTTTTACAACTTTAAGTTTATTTTTATTTTTTGTTTATTTTATTTGTTTTTAGCGTAATATTTGTATTTTTCGCTCGTATTTAGTTTTAAGACATAGTTTTTGCCGTAGCTTATTTTTATTTCTAGATTTTTAGGCTTTGCCGTAAAATCCCTTAAGTGCTTTTTCTTTAGATTAAGATTTAGGCGCTTTAGAATTTTGCGACGCCGTTTTTAGATTTTAGTGCCTAATTAAGTTATTGCCGTTTTGGATATAGAATTCCTTTAAGCTTTAATACCCTTAGGCGTAACTTTTTAGATTTAATTTTTAGACTTTTAAGTTACGACGCGCTATTTTCTTATTTTTATTTTTCGACGTTTTTCGACGCGCATTCTTTTTCTTTATTATTTCTCGACGCTTTAGTTTTTAGGACTTAGAAATTTTCTCTATTTCTTATCTAATATCTCAAACGGAAAGAAAAATTATTTAAGTGGTTAAATTAATGGACGTTGACAATTTTCTGCTTCGTAGTAATAGTTGGATTTGTTAGTGGCTGAGTTGTGAGCTTCCGATTTAAAGGGTTCTGGCTCCCTGCTGCATCTTTTGGCTATTCGAAACGTGGGCAAAAGCAGAAAAGTCTATTAATTGGACAACTTATATAAGTTTTTCTATTTTTATAACTAATAGGATAATTAGTAAATGCACAACATTGTAGCTAAAATTTGGCCATCGCAATAAAATGGAAAATTTTGAAAACAAGGCTATGGAAACTCTTTTTGATATCCAAAATCAATTAAATCAATACTCTCAAACGGGTGTTGATGACAATTCGTTCGGTCAATCTTGGATCACGAATGACGAAACAATAACTGGTTGTGAAATCTGTGGAGATTATCACTCAACATGGGAATGTTATTATTACGTTCCTATGGAAAATTACGCACCCACGAAACCTGAATGGAATGATTATGAAGAATACAATTCAAATTGGGATTATTCCCAGGAATATTTCCAAACTCAACAACCAGTAGACGAGGAAAATTACGTGTCTGAAAATTTATTAGACAATATGAAAATCAAACTCGAAGAACTCAATGCTCAAAATGAACAAATGAGCGAGTTTGTAAACCGAAAAGCTGAAACTCTATCAGACTACACACCTATTGATCTGAGGAGTATTGTGCAAGAAAATCTCATATCATCGAATTTTGATGAATTCGAGAGCTCCGAAATCACCAACTATCCCGATGATACTTTTTATTCAGTCTTACCAATTTCACAACATATCGACACATTAGCCTCTACCGACGAAATCATCGATCCATCAATGGATGAAGAAGAAGTAAGAGTGAAAAATTGGTACTCATGGGAAAACGATAACGTTGAAAATTTTACCCCCGAGACCAAAATGGTGGGACCGATAAGAACCGTTAAAGAAGTAGAATTTGCTTCGATCCCAAAATTCACCATTCCACAACCTTCCAACCCAATATTCTCAATAGACGAGTCATCTACCGAAGATGAACCACGAGCTGTAATAGATATTGACACCTCGGATTTTACCCAATTGGGTAATAGAGGTGAAACCTTTAATCCCGAGAATAAAAGGAAGGAAATGTTAGGAATTTTCCACCCTATAATATATATGTCGGTGTATATCGATCCATTTGACCAAGAACCAGAAAAGAGACATATCCATTTACTAAAAGCTACACTTAAAAAAGAATTAAGTAGTGACGATCGGGTGGTTCTAAACTTTAAACTCATTTATATATTTTATACCACCCGAGATGTAAATAACTGGCTCACTATTCTAATTCGTGGAACTTATTCTACCGACTTCACATGTCGTCAGCTAAGTGTGGGGAAGTCTAACCCCACTTAATGTTAAATTAGGGGATCGGGTTAGTGCATAACTCATTAACAAAAATGCATGATAAGTTAGGGTAAAAGATGCATTTTCAAAGATTAGAAAACAGTTCTTAAAAGCAACCATTTTTGAAGAAAAACATGTGTAATAAAACAAAAAAAAGGAATGAACGATGAGGTGCACCATTTATAATTATAAATTCTCTCGGGTTTACACTTGGTTTTATTTGCCAAATTTTGTGAAAATTTGAAAAATTTTCAACTAAATGAATTCAAAATCATGTTTATACATATTTATGAACGATGAAAACTAGGTGTTAATACCGAAATTATCGTTACCTCAAAAAGGACATAAATTGATAAACAACTAAAACGCTTGAATTTATTTATTTAAGATATAAAAAGACGCATGAAAAAAGCCAAGTGTGGGGAGAATATACCAAGTTATTCAATAAAAAAATTATCTATCACATGTTTCTGTAAAGTTTATTGCAGGTGCTTTTGTTTTGGACTAAATTAACCATTTTACTCTATTTACTGTAATGAAAGATGGATCTACACGATGAATCAATTCCATCATTAAAAGGAAGTAAAGTCTTCCGAAAAAGACACGCGATTCTTGATTTAGGTCAAGAAGTTGTCGTCCAGACCAGCTGTAGGTTGACGAAAAATCTAGAAAAGTCATCTCTAAAATCAACAGGAAATCCACGAACCTCAGCATCAAACAGGGTCGCCAAGTGGTCAGACTTATCCTAACTATGAGAGGATCTGTCTCGTAAAATGGGGAGGGCACCGTGCAAATTAGCTTGATAAGACTAATGAATCAGATCCCAGAAAGGATAATCTCCTTAAAGATTAAAAATCAGCTTTTAAGACTGATATTACTCAATCCTTGAGATTGACCTTAAAGATTGAGAATTCAAACTCATGGAATTCGATGATATCTAAACTCGAGCTTGAACGAGAAAATATTTTGATCAAATTAAAACCGATTTGTTTTCTGAAAACCTATTTTCAATGCGTTCATTACCATTGAACGTAAAATCCTAGGAATTCACCTAGAATTCATTAGGTCACCTGAACCAAATCGGGTGTCAACCGTAAGAACGGTGGTTGCATAGCATGGTCAGAGATAGGACCTTGTGCCAGACCAAAAAAATTATAGGATGATCTTTACTATTACTCCTACAAAGGATAGTACTAGCATCCGACACGTTTGTGGACCATAATCAAATGCATGTCATTAGACATTGCCTTAACAGTTTCTTATTCATCGCTTTCCTTTACAACCGGACGGTAGTTTACTGAAAGGTAATATACGGAGCAAGTATACTAGACGTGTTGCTTTCCTAATACAAGGTTAGCAAGTGGGTGACACAAAACCATAAGTTTTGAGCTAAAATTTTCAAATCTGAAACCCACAAAACCCACAAAAATATTTTACAACACCGATGAAGGGTTATTCCGGAAAACTTATCTAGGGTAAAAGCTAGATTGAATTTTCAAAGATCAAATGTTTTCATAAAGATCCAATTTCCTTAAGGATCTACATTTTCATAGTCATGTGGGACTGTAAACCGCCTTTCAAATGTGCACTTTGCTTTGGAAACCGAAAGTAAATCGGTTATTTGATTGTAAGTGTCGTTGACCTAAACCCGAGGCAACTGTGGATGACACACCCACCTTTAACCATGGTTCTATCGTTACTATCATTATTTATACCGCCATATCAAAATCACTGATGTACAAAGTGTGAAGAATAAAGAAGTGATTCGTGTGATGTATTATAATTTCAAGTTATGTATTGCTTGAGGACAAGCAACGTTCAAGTGTGGGGATATTTGATAGTGCTCCAAATGAACATATATTTTGTAGCAATATCCTCCCAATATGTAAATTATTTAGTTGTAATTGTTCTATTTTAAGTTGTAATTGTTTAAGTGCGAAGACAAAAGGCGAAAACAAAGATTTGAAGACACAAACGTCCAAAAAGCACAAATGTACAAGATACACTTCAAAAGGTTCAATTTATTGATGAAAAACATCAAAAATGATAAGAGTACAAGTTACAAAACGCAAAGTACAAGATATTAAATTGTATGCAAGGACGTTCGAAAATCCGGAACCGGAACATGAGTCAACTATCAACGCCCGATGCAACGGACTAAAAATTACAAGTCTACTATGCACAAGAATATAATATAATATATAAATAATTATATTAATTATTTATATTTTATATTTATATATATAAAACGTCGGCAAAGAAGATCCAAAAGGGTGTGAGCTGTATCCCATTTCCCCGCGACTCGCGGAGTTCTCAGGCACAAAGTGCCGCGACTCGCGGAGCACAGAAATTTCAGAATGCCTATAAAAGGTCGCGAATTCTGCCGAGTTTATCTAACAATAATAATAATATACTCTGTAAGATAATAAATAAATAAATATAATATATATATATATATATATATATATATATATATATATATATATATATATACTATAGATTAGTGTTATATTAGATTAGTTTGGGTTATGTAAAGGTTATTTTACGGGTTTTTGAAGTCGAAATTCTGTCCGTGTAACACTACGCGATAAATACTCAATGTAAGTTATGTTCTCCTTTTTAAATTAATGTCTCGTAACTAAGTTATTATTATGCTTATTTGAGCCGAAGTAATTATGATGTTGGGCTAAAAATTAAAGATGGGGTTATTGGGCTTAGTACCATAATTGGGGTTTGGACAAAAGAACGACACTTGTGGAAATTAGACTATGGGCTATTAATGGGATTTATATTAACTAAATGATACCTCATTAAATTAATATAGAGATTTACAATTTGACGTAGATATAAATAACCACATATGCTCGATCGGACACGATGGGCGGGATATCTATAAATACTAATAATTGTTCATTTGACCGGACACGGGGATGGATTAATAGTCAATGGACTCATTAAAACAGGGGTGGATTACATTCAAGGGTAATTGGTGTAATTGTTAACAAAGTATTAAAACCTTGGATTACACACAGTCGATAACCTAGTGTATTCATTAAACAAAGTATTAAGACCTTGTTACAGTTCGAATCCCCAGTTAGTTGGAATATTTGACTTCGGGCATAAGGTTAAATTTGCCGAGCATTTTATAATTATGATCGATGAACTATTGTGGACAAAAACCAGATAGGTTTCAAATATATCTAGGACAAAGGACAATTAACCCAGGATAATAAATTAAAATCAAAAAGTCAAACATCATAGTTACGGAAGTTTAAATAAGCATAATATATTTTATTTCATATTTCCTCGTACTTTTATTTATTGTCATTTTAATTATTGTTATTTATTTTATATTGTTATTTAAATATCGTCATTTACTTTACGCTTCGCTTAAAATATAAAATCGACAAACCGGTCATTAAACGGTAAACCCCCTTTTATATATTATTATATATAATTATATATATTTTGTACAAATATAGTTATTTAAAATATAATGTAAAATAAGCCAGCTCCCTGTGGAACGAACCGGACTTACTAAAAACTATACTACCCTATGATTAGGTACACTGCCTATGGTGTTGTAGCAAGGTTTAGGTATATCCATTCTATAAATAAATAAATATCTTGTGTAAAATTGTATCGTATTTAATAGTATTTCCTTGTAAAATTTAATAGTATTTTATACCCCCACGCTTCGACATCAGAGAAGCACAATACGTTTTGGGGATTGGGATCTACAGGGATAGATCCAAGAAACTGATAGGTTTGAATCAAAGTGCATACATTGAAAAGATCTTGAAAAGGTTCAAGATGGAGAACTCTAAGAAAGGTTTGGTACCTATTCAAAGAGGAACGATTCTCAGTTCATCTCAGTGCCCTACCACAGAGGATTAACAAGAGAGAATGAAGAAAGTCCCGTACGCATCTGCTATTGGGTCAATCATGTATGCAATGATATGTACTAGACCAGATGTGTCATGCGCTCTTAGCTTGACAAGTAGATACCAGAATAACCTAGGAAACAGTCATTAGATTGCTGTCAAAAGTATATTGAAATACCTTAGGAGGACTAAGGATATTATTCTAATATATGGGTCTGGTGAGGAGGAACTCGCTGTAAAAGGTTACGTGGATGCGAGTTTCCAAACTGATCGAGATGATTCTCGATCACAATCCGGTTATGTCTTCACATTAAATGGAGGTGCGGTCTCTTAGAAGAGTTCAAAACAGGATGTTGTTGTATTATCCACTACAGGGTCAGAGTACATTGCCGCCTCATTGGTAGCTCAGGAAGCTGTATGGATGAAGAAATTCATCGACGACTTAGGAGTAGTCCCTTCCATTCAGGACCCTCTTGAGATCTTTTATGACAACGAGGGTGCGATTGCTCAAATCAAGGAACCTTGTGCTCACCAAAAGACCCGTCACATTGAGTGGAGATTCAACTACATAAGGGATGAAGTTGAAAAGGGAAAGATATGTATTCGCAAAGTTCACACAGATCTAAATATAGCAGATCCTCTCACGAAGCTCTTACATGGATCAAAATATGCAGGACATGTTTATGTATTAGGGCTTCGATATTCTAGTGATTGGTCATGATCTGTTTTAAGTATTGAAACGGAACGAAATTGTTCAAACTCATTAATATAATTATGGTATTAATTTATTTTGAGTTATGTTCCTATTTTGCATATTTTATCCATGAATAAGTAATTATTCTAAATTCCATAGTCGATCACATTTGTGGGAACAAGTGTGAGGTTTAGACTATTATGAACTTGGATTGGTATACATTCACGAGATGAATGTGGGGCAAGGTTGCAACCAAGGTTCATAGATATTTGTGGGATACAAATATTGGAAGACCCGCCCTCAAGATTTACTAAATGGAGCCTTTGTGGTTGATCACATGTAGTCTTGAGTAAAGGTGAATATCATTATATCCTCTGACCTGAGATACATATTGGGTTCGTATATTTACCAAGTATTGTGCCTTGATTCTTTCCTTCGCTATTCTGAAATATGGTAGTTCATAAGGAAGATCTCAGGTATAATGCAAGGTATATATTTAGGACGTATGTAGTCAAGATGGAATTTTTCCCTCTTATTCATTGAGAGTCAGATGTCTAAGGCCTGATAAAGTTAAATCTAGAAGAGAGTGATCACTCTGTGTCTCTTGGATTTAACATGACATCTAGGACGAAAGGAAATAATGAAAGATTCACCTATTCATATTCGAGATGGGAACTCGAAAGGGATGATGTTATTGAATGGCACAAAAGTCATAACATATTGGGGGTGATGGACGGTCGTTAGGTGGTATCCATCACTTGCATTAATTTCTTATGTTTTTCGTGCAAGTGGGAGATTGAAGGTATTTCGTATGCCCGAGAGACATATTAAATTAACGTTGCTAATATGTTTTGATCCAAGTCGGGTCATATCCAATAACAAGCTTACCGACACCTTATTCGTATTTGATCTTAACGATTGGATCATTGATTAAATACGTGACACTTGAACTTTAAGAAAAATGGCTTCTGAAATATTACTTGATGTGTATATATATAAATTATGGAATAATTTATATAATAAGAGTTTAATTATTTATAGGTTAAATAATTGACTTTGTTATGTTACATTTTATATAAACTTGGTTTTATATATATAAATGTACATAACAAATGTGTATGGAAGTTTTATAAAAAAAAGGTTTTATAAAATTTAACTTATATAAAACTAATTTTATAAAACAAATGGGGAAGTGGCATGGGGAATGAGATACACATGCTCTAGGCTTAGATTCCTTAACCCATGCTTTCCCATTTCCATATACAAGTAACATGACTCTTTGAGATACACAACACATGCAATTATACTTGAAAAAACTGCACAAAACACTCTCATTTTTGCTGCTGTATGCCATGGGTTTAGAGAGGAAGAAAGGGTTCTTCATTTGTTTTTTGCAAACTCTATTCAAGTGTTAATAAATCCTAACAAAAGTACAAGGTGTTGGAGCAAAGTTTGGCGTATAACTACTTGAGGTTTCATCCATTTGAGGCTCCATTCATCATCATCTACTTGCTCATCCAAAATAGCCCTCAAACTAGTTTAAGGAGGTATATCTCTTACTTCCTTGATGTTATATGTAAGCATATGTTCATGACTTAATATTTACATGGAATTCAATTTAAATGGTTAAACATATAAACTTGTTTTCTTAATAATTATGCTTCCGCTTTCTTTACGATCATAAAATGGATTTGTGATTATGTTGACATTATAAATATGTTGTTATGTTGAATTCTATCATACTAAACTCAAATAGCATACGTCTGTTTTATAGTTCAGGCTAGGCTTTCTATACCTGGAACAGACGGGGATGTCAAGCCCTATGGATCCATATACAACTAGTCACGCCCACCAGTTCTTATAACTGGCAGTTACTAGTTACCAAAGCTAAGGGATTTTCAGTTCAAACTCGGTGTAGAATTTAGTATGTACGTTTATCCATTGCGTTTAAAATAAAGTGCATGTATTCTCAGCCCAAAAATATAGATTGCAAAAGCATTTAAAAAGGGAAAAAATGAAACTCACCTTAGCAGCACATAAATTCATTCACCGAAATGTGACTGAAACTCGGAATGCAAAGTAATCGTAGATTTCAACCATGTACATGTGTGACCGAATGACTGAATACTCAACCTAGAGTGATAAGTGATCGTTTAGGTAAAACTTAGTCAATATATATTAACTAACGGGTTATGCCACAAATCACAATCTATGACTCGAGTTCAAGTAAGTTATATTACAAAAATAATGTTTTATTAATTTCTTTCTTTTTACACGTGATAAATAACACAAAAATGAACATATGTAACTTAAATAAATCATATCTCAATGACCATTCCAAGAAAAACTATGAATAATATATGAAAACTTAACTACTTTTCATGAACAATTCTACCATAAAATAATATTTAATAAAAAAACGTTTAATATCCCAAACGGGCTGATCAAAAACAGGTTACGAATTTTAAACAACCCAATGACAAAATTAACACATGTTTTGTAATCATTTATGCATAACTTGAACTCTAGTATGATTGTGATGATAAAAATATAAATAAACTTATATTACAAAGCTAAGGTTAGAGTTCCTTACAATTAAGAGCAAAGAAATTGAAGAACGATGATGGATGACGACTACACGATTGTAGAATACAAATTCTAAGCAATACTTGAGAAAGAAAATTGAAAAATGCAGATGATATGTTCTTGAAATTTTGATGAAGAAGAAAGAGTGTTTATGAAAGAAGAGGTGAAAAAATATAATATGAATGCATGTACTATGTTTGTGTCATGTGATTTTAAGGAAGAAAAAGAAAGGTGAGTCAAAGATAGTAGACAACTTCCCATGCTTTATTCTATATTCCTACAATATTACTATCTAGAATTTTTCTAACAATTTGAGTGTGTTAACTCTTGAAGTACCAAAAGCTCTTAGTTCCAATTATAATTATATTCGAATAAGTATAATCTATTCAGTAGACAATAAGATCACCATAACTAGCCACTTACAGTCTAGGATGGCAACACACACTAGCTTCATGTGACTACAACTGTCTTTATCTAATTTTTTAACCATCTCATGATTACACATACATCACAAGACTAAAGTAAATGAGTGTGCTATAATTATTTGTAACTTATGCTTGATAGTTTGTACATTATTAGACGTATATCTAAAATCATCCTTACTTTCTATAATGTAAATAAAACCTTTGATCATAAAATTTTTTTTATGCATATAATTCTTTATATATTATATGTAACTATTAAATTATATAATATGTTATGAACACCAATTTATGTAGTCATAAGCCTACATATATAATAGATTGTCACTTTAGCAATATTGATAGGCCACTAACTAATATGAAAAACAACCAATCCTTTAAATACTCCTCTTAACTTTAATATAAAAGTGTTCTTAAACTTGTAGTAATACTACGTGTACTTTGTTTGACATCAAAATCTATTATTAACAACTTAAGGAAACTAGAGTGCCACGTTAATTTCTAATGTTACCTTGTCAAGAGTCTACTTAGCTAGATAGCTATTCAACATGATTACTAGCAATTAACATTTAACACGTGATATGTAAAACCAAAAGCATTATGCAACGACCCACTATGAAGCTTCCACTCTAAAAAGTCTAAAATCACTTATTGATTACCAACAACCCAAAAGCATACGCATTTTTAAAATTTTAAGTTCTTTTCGTTTTTATCTGCATCTCTTGCTATTATTTTTATACACAATAAAGCATATACTACGTATTATTTATATCTATATTAAATTGATAGATGACCACTAATAATTTATATATATATATATATATATATATATATATATATATATATATATACAATCACACAATTAAAACAAGTTATGACGTTCGTGAATCTTCGGACAAATGGGTGGTCAGTTGTTGGTATAAAACTCATTTCGAAAGTTTTAAAACGTGTCAAAATAGTGTTATCATATAAAGATTAAGTTTAAATTTGATCAGAAATTTCCCGGTCGCGACAGTACCTACCCGTTAAAAGAAATTTCGTCCCGAAATTTGGCTGAGTTCGTCATTATTGACAACAAGAATATTTTCATGAAGAATACGAGTGAAATAAAAATAGAGTTTATCACCATTGATTAATATGAATAAAAAAAATTTCGATTACGCAAAGAGTATGAGTGAAGTCATCGCAAAAGAGTGAAATGAGGAAAATAAAGGTTCATCTTAACTTTTGACGTAGATAGGGTTGATTTCCAGAGTTCAACAGATTTGGAAAAAATCTCCTTGATAAGATTTGATTCTTCGGTAATTAAGGAAATAAGTATCTTCTTTGATTAAATGCAATGATCTATTTTGATTGCTCTGTTGGATGTTTCACTATAAATCCACTCCCTTCGTTTTCCTTATTTCTACAACTCCTCACTTCTATTCTTTCTCTCTCAATTCATATTTTAAAGCATTCATCAATATGCTCCATCCAGTTCTAATTCTTGATATACTCCTAACTTTCATATCTGTCATTCTTCTTTTTCATCTGCCGCCAGAAGAATCTATTTACTTCTACTATACTCTTGGTTTTATAGTGTTCTTAGTCCTCCCGTGTCTTTATATTACTATATGCATCGATATATACGGTTTGTAATTTCTGGATTGTTGTTAGGTTTTATATTTTCCCTTATATTTCGATGTCTCCGCTTTTGTCTTTCTATAATCATTGACATCCACAGTTAATGCTCTCTCCTATTTGCTACTATTTATACTCCCATTTCTATTTCGAAGCTTCATGCTTTTGTTTTCTTCTTCCCGACTTCAAGTCAAGCGAATAATGGTCCAGAATTCGTAGGTATGGAGTTTCGAATGATTATAATATACAAAGCAGAAAGGAAAGGTAATAGCACGATTTGATTTTTCAAATTACCAGAATATCCGGAAAAGACCGAATCATCAAGAAAAACATTTTCTTGATATGTTTAGAGGTAAAATAGAATGAAAGAGTTATGTAACATGGTTCATGACGAGGGTATGATCTGTGAACCTTTATCACGTTCCATTAGAAACTCAGCATGACTTACTGTAATATAATTATGTTGATCAAGTGTCATTATATTATACTAACTCATGCTTCGATTCCCAACACTTCTTCAAAACATTCATAATTTAAACTCGAAGGTTTACAGAATATAGAAACTAAACAGTTTCCTTTATGATGTAATACATATAATGCAAAGAGATAAATGATTTCAGATAAGAATATTTATGAAAATATCTTCAGAAATATCGAGGATATTTATAATGAAAGATACGATGATATCTTAGAATTTCTAATATCGAAAGATGATGAAGAAGATTTGTCCGCAAAGGTTTAGAGTCAGGAGTAAGGTATTCGTTAATGACTTCAGCAGACACTGAGACATTTGGATTCTTTGAAGGCAGGTTTAGTCTTTGTTATTTGTCCACAACCTCCTTCATGGTTTGCTCTATCCATTTTTCAGTACCAAATTTTCTCATTTTCTGAACTTCTTCAGCCACTATTCTTTATCATCAAACTTTTGACTGTTAAGGTCGTTTATAGTTTTTGCTGCTTCCTTCAACTTTTTTTTCTTAACATTCAGAGTATTGATTCGTAGACTGGTTGCTTTTCTGAAATTTAGAATGAAAGCTCATAATTCTAAGAGATGAATGTTATATGTATACATATGATGTTCTAGTACAGTTTTGAATTCAAAGTATGGCATTTGAAAGATGTAAGAATCTAAGAGTGATGTTTTCTGTTAAATCTTGGCTTGGATTCTAATTTTTCAAAATCAAGACATGTAATCAAATTTGGATGCGAATGGTTGTTTCGATTTCTAGGAAAGAATGTATATCGTTGTGAAAGTAATGAGTATAGTTGATGATTTGCTGAATCAGAATCGAAGAATGTAACATATTAATTGTGAATTTATATATCTTTTGGGTATTACCTACCAGTTAAAAATTTCACAAGTAATATTTTGTACCAGAAAATTTTATTATAGTCTTTATGAAAATATATGTATGTATATTTTCTTCAGATGTAATAAAGATTTAATGAGTTAATATCATATTAAGCTTATTTGATTTTCGGCTGAATTAGAAATGAATAATCTCTAAAACATTAAAGATTTAATAATCTTCGCAGAGTATTTCACTAATGTAATCAGTACTTCGTTATTCAGTTTTATTGATATTTCCTCAGTGAATCATGTTGGTGCTCATGGAACTCTTACTAACTTCGCAAGGTACGAATGATGTTTTCTAGAAAGTTTCGAATATATCGAACATGAAAGTATAAAATCAAACATATAATTGAATAATATACTTAGTTTATTATGAAATAGAATTCATTGCTTTGAAACAGAGATTGTGGTTAACGAAGGATGTACATCATAGCATATCAGTAACATGAACTAACCGAGTAGTACCTACTAGTTAAGATTCACACGTAATAGCTTAGTATGAAAAGATTTATTTTGATCTCAAAATTCATATATATATAAAATATACATATAATTTCTTCAGTGGGAATGAGTTAATACTTCATAACTCGTTGATACGATATACGGCCTTATTGATTAGTGATGATGTTTGCGGTGATTATAGATCTGGCGGAGCTTGTGATGTTGTAGATTCTGCTGATGCTGAAGATGCTGACGGTACTGTTGATGCTGCTGGTAAAACAGATCTAGCTTGTAAATCGTGCATCATTCCGATCAGGGTTTTATTTCATCATTTCTATTCGCTCATTCATCTGGTTTACAATTAGAACTAGAATAAGTAATGTCTAAAATTTTTAGAAACTACATATTCTCTGCAGAATATTACTTCGATGAAGTTATGAATCAATACTTCATCGTTTGTTGTTGTTGATATTCCTTGGTATCTATGGTGCGTATGATGTTGATGTTCGAGGTACAGATTGTGATGATGAGGTGTGGGATGCGGATGTTGTTGTTGGTGGTGGTAATGATACTGTTGGTGTTGATGATGGTGGTACTGTTGATGCTGGTGATGTTGCTGGTGCTTGTAATCTTTGCACCATATTCTCCAAAGCCACTACCCGAGCGCGAAGCTCGTTGACTTCTTCTACTACACTGGGATGATTGTCGATTCGAACGAGCGGATGAATAAGATCTAGGAGTTTAGATAATATAAAATCGTAGCGAGATACTCTGAAAATGAGAGAGAAAATGGTGTTTCGGACTGGTTCACCGGTAAGTGCTTCAAGTTCTTCGCCAATAGGGCAATTTGGTGGGTGGAAAGGATCGCCTTCTTCTTGTCTCCATTGACTGAGTCGGCAACGAACCCATCCCCAATCCATCCAGAATAGATGATGGCTAATGGGTTGATCCATTCCGGTTACACTGCTTTCGGAGCTCAGGTGGATATCCATATCAGAATAGCTGTCAAAATCCGATGAACTTGAACTAGTCGAGAGATCCATCTCGTACGATCAGGGAAATGAATTTTGATATGTAATAGATTATATGATTTAGTTTGGTATTCTCCGATACATAATTTACATATGTATATATAATATCAAAATCCCATAAGTTACGGAGGAGTTTTCGGAAAGTGTAAGACAGAGTTTACTGTAATAGATATGCTTAAGATATGAAATTTGTCTATACACTATCTATGCAATAAATGCAGTAAGACGCGTTTAGAATTAAGATGATAAACAGGAAATTTTCAACAAGAAATGATAAACAAATATTGGTAAAAACAAATATGATCATAGTCCAGACTCACTAATGCATCCTAACAATTACCAGTTAAATACAGTAATGCAAATTCTGGTTCCCTATGACCTCAAGCTCTGATGCCAACTGTGATGACCCATCCAAATCTACTTGAACGAATACATCATTCATTGATTCCATAGTGAGGTTTTGACCTATATATGATACGTTTTGTAAACATTGCATTCTTTCGAAAGGGCACACCATAAATGAATATATAAATTCAAGGTTTTTGACATCTGATGACTTCTACATATAGACAGTCACCGTATATAATTGTTTTTAACAATACATCCGTTGACAATACAGTCAAATAAGATACATGGTGATGATTTTGTGAATGCAAAGTTTTCTCGAATAAAAGCATGTATGACTTCATGCACATAGCTTGTATAACGTATAAGCAAAGAGTGGAAGACTTCTAGGAACCTGAGAATAAACATGCTTAAAAGTGTCAACACAAAGGTTGGTGAGTTCATAGTTTTAGTGTTGCGCATAATCTGTATATAAAGGTGGATCACAAGATTTCAGTTGTTTCATCCGAAACGTTTATCAAAATATTATACGGAATTGAGCACCCTGATAACTAAACTTTAACGTTATAATAAGTACCCCTGTTTGAACATACATGCAACCAACATTTACAATACACGCAATCCAACGTGTACTAAACTCAAATAGCATACGTCTGTTTTATAGTTCAGGCTAGGCTTTCTATACCTGGAACATACGGGGATGTCAAGCCCTATGAATCCATATACAACTACTCGCTCCCACCAGTTCTTATAACTGGCAGTTACTAGTTACCAAAGCTAAGGGATTTTCGATTCAAACTCGGTGTAGAATTTAGTATGTACGTGTATCCATTGCTTTTAAAATAAAGTGCATGTATTCTGAGCCCAAAAATATAGATTGCAAAAGCACTTAAAAAGGGAGCAAATGAAACTCACCTTAGCAGCACATAAATTCATTCACCGAAATGTGACTGAAACTCGGAATGTAAAGTAATCGTAGATCTCAACCATGTACATGTGTGATCGAATGACTGAATACTCAACCTAGAGTGATAAGTTATCGTTTAGGTAAAACTTAGTCAATATATATTAACTAACGGGTTATGCCACAAATCACAATCTCTATGACTCGAGTTCAAGTAAGTTATATTACAAAAATAATGTTTTATTAATTTCTTTCTTTTTACACGTGATAAATAACACAAAAATGAACATATGTAACTTAAATAAATCATATCTCAATGACCGTTCCAACAAAAACTATGAATAATATATGAAAACTTAACTAATTTTCATGAACAATTCAAACATAAAATAATAATTAATAAAAAAAAGGTTAATATCCCAAACGAGCTGACCAAAAACAGGTTACGAATTTTAAACAACCCAATGACAAAATTAACACATGTTTTTTAATCATTGATGCATAACTTGAACTCTAGTATGATTGTGATGATAAAAATATAAATAAACTCATATTACAAAGCTAAGGTTAGAGTTCCTTACAATTAAGAGCAAAGAAATTGAAGAACGATGATGGATGACGACTACACAATTGTAGAATACAAATTCCAAGCAATACTTGAGCAAGAAAATTGAAAAATGCAGATGATATGTTCTTGAAATTTTGATGAAGAAGAAAGAGTGTTTATGAAAGAAGAGGTGAAAAAAATATAATATGAATGCATGTACTAAGTTTGTGTCTTGTGATTTTAAGGAAGAAAAAGAAAGGAGAGTCAAAGATAGTAGACAACTTCCTGCTTTATTCTATATTCCTACAATTTTACTATCTAGAATTTCTCTAACAATTTGAGTGTGTTAACTCTTGAAGTACCAAAAGCTCTTAGTTCCAATTATAATTATATTCGAATAAGTATAATCTATTCAGTAGACAATAAGATCACCATAACTAGCCACCTAAAGTCTAGGATGGCAACACACACTAGCTTCATGTGACTATAACTGTCTTTATCTCTTTTTTTTTTAACCATCTCATGATTACACATACATCACAAGACTAAAGTAAATGAGTGTGCTATAATTAGTTGTAACTTATGCTTGATAGTTTGTACATTATTAGAAGTATATCTAGAATCATCCTTACTTTCTATAATGTAAATAAAACCTTTGATCATAACATTTCTTTTATGCATATAATTCTTTATATATTATATGTAACTATTAAATTATATAATATGTTATGAACACCAATTTATGTAGTCATAAGCCTACATATATAATAGATTGTCACTTCAGCAATATTGATAGGCCACTAACTAATATGATAAACAACTAATCCTTTAAATACTCCTCTTAACTTTAATATAAAAGTGTTCTTAAACTTGTAGTAATATACTTTCTACTACGTGTACTTTGTTTGACATCAAAATCTATTATTAACAACTTAAGGAAACTAGAGTGCCACGTTAATTTCTAACATTACCTTGTCAAAAGTCTACTTAGCTAGATAGCTATTCAACATGATTACTAGCAATTAACATTCAACACGTGATATGTAAAACCAAAAGCATTATGCAACGACCCACTATGAAGATTCCACTCTAAAAAGTCTAAAATCACTTATTGATTACCAACAACCCAAAAGCATACGCGTTTTTAAAATTTTAAGTTCTTTTCATTTTTGTCTGCATCTCTTACTATTATTTTTATACACCATAAAGCATATAGTACGTATTATTTATATCTATATTAAATTGATAGATGACCACTAATAATTATATATATATATATATATATATATATATATATATATATATATATATATATATATATATCCATATATATACACAATTAAAACAAGTTATGATGTTCGTGAATCTTCGGACAAATGGGTGGTCAGTTGTTGGTATAAAACTCATTTCAAAAGTTTTAAAACTTGTCAAAATAGTGTTATCATATAAAGATTAAGTTTAAATTTGGTCAGAAATTTCCCGGTTGCGACAGCTGTAATTGTGCCAACATGAGTTCCAGTCAAAATATTTGCCTTAATGACTTTATCTTTAAGCTCAACAATTTTCAACCTTGTACCATTGCAAAAACCACCCGCATGATCTATATTCCTAAGAAGCATAACTGGTACTCCTACCTTAAGTCGTAGATCATGCTTTTGTAAACCACCTATGTTAATGCTATAAAGACACTCAGTTGTGTACAACTCTCTATTGAAATGTGAGTCTCGTTTAGATTGGCAAATGCTATCGGAGTTTAAATATGATCTTTCTTCACCTTCAAGAAACTGCATCATATGATCATTAATGATGTTTACCACTTCATGAGTTGGAGCAAGGATAGCACGTTGTTCGTAGTAAGTGGGATTACCAAGGTTATCGAGAAATTCAGGATAAATAACATTAATAATAGAACCGATAGGATCGTGTATGTCTTTTACTAAAACATCTTTGGGCATCTCTATCTTTGAAATCCCGTCTTCGCTTGGGTTGACATTACCATTACTGACGTCTAACAACCAATCTGCAAACTTACAAATATCGGACAAATTGTCTTGATTATCTTCATCAGAATTATTTAAAGAAGAGTTAGATAGTCTCATGTTAACTGTCAATTTTAAAACAGTAACATGATCTCATATGTATGAAGAATTAAGGGAAGCACCCACGATATCCTCTCTTTTTCCACGAGTAATAACGGGTAACACTTGTCTAAAGTCCCCTCCGATAACCACAACTTTTCCTCCGAATGGAGTTTCATTACTATTAGGATTAATTGTTCGACAAATGTCCCGTAATGAGCGATCTAATGCTTCCACACCCCTGCAATTTACCATGGGTGCCTTGTCCCAAATAATCAATTTTGTTCTTCTAGTTAGACCAGCCAAATTACTGTTAGGCAGAATGGTACAAACAGATTCATCGGTAGGATCTATTGGTATTGCAAAATGCGAGTGGGCAGTCCTACCTCCAGGTAACAACAAAGCTTCTATTCCACTTGATGCAACATCTAATACTATCACACCCTTACTACGCAGTGCAGTTGATAATGTTTTCCAAAGGAAAGTTTTGCCTGTGCCACCATATCTGTATAAAAATAAGACACCTCCAATTTGTTTCTCCACCGCATTTAAAATGGTGTTGTATGTATCTCGTTGTTCTTCGGTTAACTTATCAATTAGATGCGAATGTTCTGATTCTAGCAAAGACACATCATAAGAAAGTTCGTCTATGATCAGTTGATTTTCAGATAAATGAAATGAACTTGATGAAGGGTTTAACGACCCGACTAAATCATCATTGACGGCGCCGTTAACTTAGGTACCGTTACGTGATCATAGTCCCTAAATGAGACGCGTCTGACCAAAATTATGTCGCATTCATTTGAAACGTGTAAGACTTGCAAAGTTCTAAGTAAACTAAACAGTTCGACACAAATATAAGTTTACAAAAGTAGTAATGTATAAATGAAATAACTTGCGACATAATATGAGTTGAAAATCACAGATGCTATAAATAGCGTATGCATGTAAACATTAAGTTTGAATCCAAAGGTGCTATCACTAGCGTATGCATGTATGCTTCACCCCAAGTAAGTAATCAAAGTGTGCGGAAGCATGTATTAAGTAGCCAAGTATGAACTTGAGAAACATATAGAAAACTGTCAATGAAACACGTTGGTGATATCATAGGTGTATTTGTAAACGTTGTTTTTGAACCACAAGATTTAGTATTTCCATAAAGTTGATTACCCAAATCGTTTGCATTCCAAAAGTACGTTCGCGAGCACCCAATTATCAAGACTTAACTGTTTTGTACCCTGTTACGTAGTGTTAGAACATACACTATACCCGAAAATATATTTCATCTGCTAACGGTAGCGAACCGTCCGAATGAGGGCGCGTGAAGCCCGCATGGATCCACACAACATAAGTTCACGTTTACACCCTACAAGTGTAACTAATGATAATCGAATTAAGGCTTCTTGTTCTAACTCGCTGTGGAATGTTTATTTTCGTACTTGTGTTCAAAGCATAAAAGTATGATACGTATATGTTTCTCATCCCATGATTTAAAAGTACAAAAGTTGTTGAAAAGATGGGACTATGATCTCACCGTAGTTGCATGCTAAAGTACTTGTAATTAAACATTGTGCAATTAAAGTTGTTTAGCCTTGACCTAAACATTTAAGTTATATCAATACTGGGTACGACACAAGGTCGGGCGAAATGCGTTCAATTAGTCCTATGGCTCGTTACGACTCGATTATATAGCATGTGAATCACGTTATCAAATTTCATGCAAGATACAAGTACAAGAGAGAGGTTATAACAATTAAACAAATTATTAGTTTAGTTTGCATAAAAGTCAACTTTGGTCAAAGTAAAAGTCAACGAAAAAGTCAACACGTTCGGGTCGGGTCTCAGACATGTTAGAACAAGTTACATGTTAATCGGAGGTGCGTAGCATAGTTAGAATTTAACGTGAAAACGCGAAATTGAACATCCCACAACCACGACATATGTCGCGCCGCGGCTATGGGTGTCGCGCCGCACCAATGGGCGTGAGCTGATGCCTGAGCTGTTTCAATTGTTCAAGTCTCGAAACAAACTTCATTCAAACACATTTTATGAACCGAAAACACTTACAGCACGTATCTTATATCGTTGGAAAGGTATTTTGACAAAGAATACAACAAAGAACATATCATCAACTAAAACTAGCTTTTATAACAATTAAATCCGCATTGAAAGATCCTTGAATGTTCATTATCAAAAGTTCAAAGTTCATAAACGCATAAGATGATTCAGGGTTCCAATTTAAACATACGATATGCCGCTTCGAAGGTAATTAAACACACAATACAACTAAACACTTGCCAATAACGTCTCATAGCATTCAAAGCAACAAAAGTTCATTTTAAAGTTTATCAAACCCTAACCAAGAATCATGAATTCATCAATTATGTTTATGAAGTTTTTCTAAATCAACCTACATACCAAAACGAAGCTAATGATGATAGTAACATGAACTTTAACATTTAAACAACATTTAATCAACCAAAATCAAGGATTAAACTAACCTATTTCAAGTGTTCATGCTAGTTACTCAAAATAACAAAATCGAGCAAACAAATCACATATCTATGTTAGAATTGAGCCATAGACACTAATTAACACCATTTTAAGTCTATAAAATGAATTAGAGAAATCTAGAGTTTTAGAAAAGTTACCCAAAAGTGATGAAGTTAGTATCAAAACGTAGAGGAAGATACAAGGATTCCAAAAGTATAATTTGTTTTATGATGAGCTTCCTAGATTCAAAATGGATGATGATTGAATGATGAAGATGAAAATGGTGAAAGATGGAAGTAATACTTGAAAGGAAAATTGGAAAAAGAAAATAAAATGAAATGAATGGTGGTGAAGGGCTTGACTAGTTCAACTAGTCAACTTCTTTGGTTCATTGGCAACTTTGGTCCCTCAAGTTTGAAAGCGGGTGCGTGAATTAACCGAACAAATTATTTTAAATATGCGGAAATAAACGGGAGATGTTATGATCAAATAACGAGAATATTAAGAACGTTAGTTAACGAAAGGTGTGAATTTAGATAACGAAAGATATTATCTAAAAAAAAGAGACGGGCGTTAAAATGAATTAATGGAAAAATGCGGGATGTTACAAAGGGTATGACATAGAACTTAATTTCCTCAATGACTTTCCATTACATTGAAGAATTTTTTCTATCTCAATCAACAAAAGGTCCTGCATCATTTGTCTTGTAGGCTGTATTGCTGCATTAAAAATAAGCAAATGGATATGTCAAATATGAAAAAATAAGTTATACTTAGATTTATAGTCCAGGAAACTTCAAAGATATTTTGTATTACAACACAATTTGTTGTTGATACTCTAATTAGTAATTAAAAAATGTATTAAACATATAATTTATTCAAGTTTTCGTGAATAATGGAATAAGCAATACTAATTTGAAAACATGTCACAATATTAACCATACCTGAAAGTCGGTGAGGAATTATTTCCACTGATAAATAATCAAATGTCTTTTCAAAAACATCTTCTGGATGACTAAGGCTATCAGACTGAAGTATTTGAAATTACGAACAAAATGTCCAGAACCCCATGTACTTACGTCCTTGATACCATTTATGTATTCCTGGTCATCATCCAGTAAACCCATTTCAAAGCATGCATTTTTGAACGTTGAACACATCTTCCCGTCAATAGTCCCGATATCTTCGTATGAAGTTGGCCCTTTAATTTTGTTCAGTAAAATACAAAGATAAAAAATTTCACCAGTTATAGGGGGTACATGATGTATACGCCCAATAGAGCCGGTAAATCTTTTTCGGTTAGTCCATAATCATGTTTGTTTGTTCCATACAAACTTTGTTGGAAGCTCCACGTAAGTCAATTGCCTGGCTTCTTCGCAGGTCTGGTTACACTTCATCCATTCAAGAAATTACGATGTGTTAACCGAAGGTTGATCCAAAACATTCTCAATAAAATCTTCTTCATCAAATATGATTGAGTGTTGATCTTCCAAGTGAAAAGCGAGTCATATAACAGTAGGATTTCGATTATGTATATCAAATTTTAGTATCCTCCATACAGCCTCACAGGATGATATGTATCTACAGTCATAGTATTCCTTGATTTCATCAGTTTCTTCATCGCATAGCCCTGCAATTACTCTATCATTGCCTTTATTGATATACTTGAACAAATACCTAATAGCACCAACTTGATTACACCACTCAACATTGATGTGAGCTTGATTTTTTCTAAGAAGAAATTCATTGTACGGAACAACATTTCTATAATCAAGCTCATGTCCTTGTTTGATGACTTTTCTGCCATCCTCTCTCCTTCTATATATCGGATAGCCATCATGATCTACACTAGTAATGTCTGCAAAATCCTTTGGAAATCGTTTCGTGCATTTCTTTTCGATATCAGTACACGGACATGTTGGATTTTTTCACCACACGGGCCATGAATCATTAACTCTGTGATGAGTTGATATAATTCTGGATCTTCTTCTTTGTCCGGTAATTCAGCAGAAATGTACTCATCAACATCTTCCGGTTCAGGCAATTTATCGCTTTCATGAAGGAAGATGCATATGTGTGTGTGTGGTAAGACACATTTTTGGAACTCGATTGTAAAAAGATCTGCAAGTACAGGAACATATAACAAAATTTAATGTAACAGTTTTGTTTTTTTAAGTAAGAATGTTATACGATTTATTTATTTTTTAAAGACAACAGTTAAACCATTGAAGAAGAATTGTTTTAAAAAATAACATACCTGGCTCAACTTTTCCAAAAATTTTGTTTTTCTTTATATCTTCCATGAGGCAGTCGAGTTTCATTTTAAATACTCTAGCCTGGTATTCAGGTTTATCTTCTAGAGTAAAACATGTTCCTTCTAATGCTCTTGTGATCTCTGGCCATTTAGAGTTACATGTGAAAGTAATGAATAGGTCTAGATAACCATATATACGACACAATTCCATAGCATCACGGTAATTTTCAAGCATATATCTAGCACTACCCGTAAAAGAAGCTGGTAACTTAACACAATTGCCTAGCATACTGTTGATCACATCATCTGATAGAGTAGCAAGTGTAAGGTTTGCGAATGTATCTGCTCTCTGTATCTTTGGGTTGTTTCTAATGTAATGAATTTGTTCAGATTCGACCATTGTGTATGCATCTACCAACATTTGTTGATGCAGCTTTCGCGCCATATGGGCCAGCGTTGTCTCGGACCGATCTTGGATTGTATGCAAAAAATTTGCTCATACTGACCTTTTTCTTATTACGTGTGGTTGTACCATCCACATCTTGATGATCAATATCTGGCCTATATCCATCTTCGGCATATGCAAACAATTGAGGGTATTGTAGTGCCAAATACTGTAGGTGTAGTTCACTAATTCTTTTTAACCCTTCAGAAAGACTATGCACAACTATGTGTCTCTTATCAAAATTCAAATCGATATCTATAAGACCTGTTTGTTCGTACAATGTATAAGTAGAGCACGTACGACGTAGAACGAATATATATAGATTTAAAGGGCGTACGATGGATTTAATATGATATTATTCGAGTTGTGACGTGAAGTCATGAATGTGTGTATGCATAGCGAGTTTATGGAAATGTTCAAGAATATATATATATATATATATATATATATATATATATATATATATATATATATATATATATATATATATATATATATATATATATATATATATATATATATATATATAGGTGTATCGTGTATGTACGATTAGTGTATGAAGGGTTTGAGACGTGTTCGTGTGTTGGAGTTCAAGTACGCGAGAAATGGAAAGAAACCCATATTAGGTCGCGGCGCGACCAAGGGAGCCGCGGTGTGGCATTTAACTAGAAATAGGATCAGATAGCTTGTAAAACAACCACCAAAGCATGTACAATCTCGCGGCGCGGAGGAAGAGGGCCGCAGTGTCGCGCCTCTGGGAGTCTGGTTCCGTATTTCATAGTTTTAAGGGTTTGTAGGGGCATTTCGGTCATTTCGCATGTGTGCCAGATTTGGGATCTTAAATCTCATTCCGCCATCTCAGTTTCTTTATTTCTTTTTCCTTTTCTTCTTCATTTTCTTTCAAAACTTAAATACTTCCAATCATTCAAGAGGGATTTTGGAAAGGAAGAAGCAGGATTCGATCGAAAGTGTAAGAGGTAACTTTGTTCTCCTCGTTCTTAGCTACAAGGTGATACTAGTGGTAAGCTCTAACTTCGAATTTCGTTTTTGTGTTCATCATCTAAATTTGGAGCTTTTGATTGTATGTTCATAAATGGAACCCCACTAGTTGTTAATGGAAGATAATAACTAGGATTCAGGTTTAAAGGTGTTGAAGGCGGGTTTTGGTTTGGTAAACTAATTAACCAAGTTAAATGCTTACAAATGAATGTAATCACTAGTATTTAGTGATTATTGAAGTAGTGGAAACCATTTGTGTACATTTGGTTGACTAATTTTGAATATAGTCAAAATTTGGGTTTGTTGGTAATTTCGGTTCGATTGTCGATTGAGTAAGTTTATAAACTTAAAATGAGTTAAGTTAAAGTATAAACTTGAGTTAATGGTGTTTGAAGGTCAAAACTAGCAAACGGCGAGATGTTGACTTTTAGGGGTCAAAATGGGTTTTGGGCGAATAAGCGGACTAGTGTGTGTTTCATGGCTAAATGTGGTGTCTTTGGGTATTTCAGGAATGCAGGAACTAGTCTCGTTAGTTTCGAACCTTCGAGTAGCGTTAAAGTGCAAAAGGGTGTGATTTGCACTTGTTGTTCATTTGGGCGGGTCGAGAGCCCAAATGAGTTTGTATTGATGATTATATGATAAATGGAATAGGTACATTCCATTGGTGAGTTGCAGGATTGGATTGCACTTCATCGAGGCGTTTAAGGTGAGTGTAAATTTACTATCCACATGCATATGTGTAAAATGGGTGCGTGTGTGTAGGGTGACCCTTACTTGGGTTTACTCTTTGTTTGTGTAGGAGAATGGAATCCTCTTGTGCTTCGGGTCCATGTGATATGCTTATGCATTTTGGGTTAATACCCTTGGTGTTGTGAATTGGCTAGCGTATTGGATAAACCCTTTGGCGATGGGTTTGCTAGCAATTGATGTTGAGAAGATGATCTCGGGTAGTGCGGATTCAGAATGACTCGGGTAGTTTGGTCATCTTGGTGATGAGGTGGTGAATTTCGGGTTACGCGAATTCACTAAGGCTCGGGTAGTTCGGCCAACCTCAGTTGTTGAAGCGGTGAAGGAAGTGAATCTTGGGTAGTGCGATTTCACTAAGGTTCGGGTAGTTCGGCCAACCTTCATGTGGTTTGGGTTAAGGGGTTAACCTTATTGTTATTGTTGATTATATTTATTGTATATGTGTATATACTTATTGTTGTATTGTAGCTAATCTTGTTGCGTTAGCTTGGTGATTACGTAGCATGTAGCTGCTTTGTGTATGTGCTCTTTTGTAGTTTGTTTACCATGCGTAGACGATATGTGTTTACTTTTTGTGCTTGGTGATGCGTAGCCATTTTATGCATATGTATGTGTGTAGTATCTTTACATTCACTAAGCATTAGCTTATCCTCTCGTTGTTGATATTTTTATAGGTTTGCATCTTGGCGGCTCGGGTAAGCGTGGGGATTAGAGATCTTGGCTAGGTTGCTTTAGAAGATCTTGCTTTTGGACTCGATTAGGATTGGGTAGCGTAGTCCCAATCACCATGCTCGGTTTTATGTAAAAGTAACTAGTTGGGTCATAATGAATATAACCGGGTTATGATTTAACTAACGTATTATTTTATTAAGGAGTTTAAATTATTATTGTATGTTTTCAAGTTCGTTGAACTTACTTTGATAATAAATACGTTTGGGAAATTTTGTAATGGGACCTAAAGTGTTATTTAACGTATATTAAAAGGAAAAATTTTTATGGGCCGGTATTCGACGGGTTGGGTCGTTACAAGTGGTATCAGAGCATGGTCTAAGGGATTTAGGCGACTTGAGATAGGTGTCTAGACTTAGACTTCTGTGTGTGCTTATTTACTGCGGGACTTGTAGGTGAACGGGTCAGACGGGGACTTGGTTATTGCCTTAGCGTGTAGGTGAACTAACTAGGATTGTGGCTTGTGTTGTGATGTAATTCTTGCGTGTGTATATATCGCGTAGAATTTTCGTTGTGTTGGTTTCTATCATCGAGCGAGGCGGTCGTTGTACTAACGAGTTAATACAGCATGTGTGCGTAATAAGGACTTGCAAACCTTATTACAGGTGCAAATCGTGTCTAACAAGTGATGTACGACGAGTGTTTAGCAAGGTGGGGCGGTGTTGTGCGTGTGGTTTTACTCGTTCGTGGACTAATCGTTTTGCATTCTTTAGAATGACGATGAGAAACGGGATCGAGGCGAGCGACGATGAGTTTAACACTAGAGTTGTGGCCGCCGTGGCGGAGCAAATGGGTGTGTTTCGAGAAGAAATGGATAGGAAGTATTCCAAATTTTGAAGTAGTAGTGAAATAGAGCGTTGTTTTTAAAGAGCTTCATGAGGACTAAACCCCCGGTGTATGACGGGAAACCGGATCCTTTGGTAAGTACAACATGGATTTCGGATGTCATAGGGTGTTTTCGCACCATCGAATGCCCTCCCGAGAAGATGACAAGACTCGCTACTAGCTTGTTGCGGGGTAGGGAGAAAGATTGGTTGGATGGTAAAATTGATATTGTTGGTGGTGAGACGTTTGTGGGGTTATCGTGGGATGATTTTAAGAAGGAATTCTTCGAGGAGTTCCGGACACACGCTGATTTATCGGATGTACGTAATGACTTGCGAGATTTGCAACAGGGTTCTATGGATTTGAATACTCTCAAGACGACCTTTATGGCGAAGGCTCGTTTTTACCTGGAGTATATGGGGAATGATCGTATGTTGATGGAAGATTTCTATCGAACCTTGAATGATGACTTGAAGAAAAAAATTAGCAGAGGTCAAGCGAAGTCGTTTGCGGAGTTATTCGCGGTGGCTAGGGGTTTCGAATCGTATTCGCGATCGAAGGTTTGCGAACCTTCAAGTAAGAGAAGGGTTGATTCGTATCGCGCCCCAAGTAAGAAAAATGAGGGTGCAAGTGCGAGTACATGTAATGTGGGTAACGGCACGATGGATTCTCGTGCACCTAGATGTTTCAATTATGGTGTTAGGGGCCAGGAGTTATAGGAGTGCACAATGCCGATAAGTGATGACGAGATGTGCTACTATTGTCATAAGGAGGGACATCGCAAGCCGGATTGTCCAGAGTTGGCGGCGGCGAATGTCGCGAGGAGACATTAAGGTACGTTTCGTTTTGATAAATATGTCTCTTGGTCATTTATTATGTGCCGATGAACTCGGTTTGTTGAATGCATTGTGTTGTGCATGTTATTGTTATGGGTGACGTTCCTAATGGAATTACCCTATGGTGACGTTTTGATTGTTGGATGAAGGGCGTAAGACTTGGTGCAACCAAGCATTTCTTAGTGTTTGGAAAATGTTTCTACCAAGCCAAGGGAATGGGCTTTGGTGTCCGGATGTTAGAGCGTGTTCGCTCTCGTGTTGAAGTTGAAGAACCGTGACATTCGTTGGGTGGATAGAACCCTTGAGATCGAGTGCCTTAGATCTCAATTAATTTTGTAATGGAGTCTACGGAACGCAAAGATAGGTGCCCCTTTCATACCTACTAGCGTGGTGTTCGACTCCGATGGTGTTGCGGTTACATTGTACTTAGGGTACTGGAGAGAAACCCCTAGGTACATGAGTGACTAGGTGGGAAATTTGACAAACTATAGCAATTGAATGATTGCGAGAGTAAAGTTTGCATAATTTGTGGTAAACTCTTCGTTCGAAGTGTTTAAGGATTGGTTAAAATCCTTCGTGTGCTCAAGATTGGAGCAAGGTGTAGTGATGGGTCGTGTGAACCCAATTGTAGAAAATTCCACCATTCAGTAGTATTGTACGGTCGCACAAGGTGCGTGTTGTGTTGGTTTTATGTCGTTGTTTAAATAAAGCCAACGGGTGACGGTGAACGTCAATTTCTAGTGTGCGAAATGAATTCACGAGAATTCGAGTAGTATGACCGATGGAGAGATTGGTCATGTATGTCGGAGAGTGGTAATTACCGCGGATGATGTTACCACGGCGATGAGGTTATGGAACGTAATTCCAAGTGGGGGAGTTACAGTCCCGAACGAGGAGGTTTTAGTGTGAGATTTCGGATAATGCTCATAGTAGATCTGGAATTAGTGTCGGGACCTAGATTTTGGTCGATTTGTGGAAGAGTACAATTTCAGTTAAATTGCACTTATGGTTTCGGATTTGAATTATCACCGAGGTGGTAATGTGGTGAATCTCATTGAGAGATAATGGGCGTATTAGACGAGCAAGGTGAAATCCCTCGGTTAAGGGATGTGCGTGCCTGATTCTCTTCTAGAGAATTATTGTTTTGTGCCTATGTGCGATATAGGTGGTTCTTGCTCGATTGTCTTGGAAATGTTCGCGCGTGCGAATAATTTAGGTGCGGAAATTCCAGGCAGTGGGAATGATTTTAAGAATGTGTACATACTTTATTTGTGGTGAATGGTTAGTGTAATCCGTTAGGATTCACTATGGTATAGCAGGGCGCGATGTTACACTACTCGTTGCGGTCGAGGCCAAAAGAGCATGTGTAGGTTAGTGATTATCCACCAGGATTCACTATGGTGTGTGCAGTGCGTGATGCCACACTACTCGTTGATTGAGGCCAAAAGAGCGTGTGTGATTGGTGGGTTATGGCCATTGATTCGGTCTGCTAACTTCACCATGGGATTAGTATTACGCGGTGCTAAGTACACTAATGGATAGTTGTGTTGGGAGTAGTGTTATATCGGTATGGTATAACGTTATCGGGAAATGCGAGTACCGATAGGGAATGGGAGTACCATTCTTTGTGTTGTGATATGGGACGTGAATATCGGGTTGTTCGTATTCACAATATGTCGGGTAGTATGATTGTCCCTGTTGGTTGGACTCATAGTTTGAGGTAGTGAATGTCGGGTAGTTCGGATTCACTAAGGCTCGGGTTGTACGGCCATCCTCGGTTATACTATGTGGTGGAGGTAGTGAATATCAGTTTGTGCGTATTCACAATGACTCGGGTTGTGCGGTCATTTCATTGTGGGAAATATGGATTGGGTTGGTGAATTTCGGGTTGTTACAAATTCACTAAGGTTCGGGTTGTTTCGACCATCCTCCATATGTGTTTAGGCTCGGGTTGTTTCGGCCATGTTGGTGTGAATTGTGATTCAATAGTCGTATTTTGCTCACGTGTTTACGGTAGTTGCGTATTAGTAGTGGTGTGCAATACAAGGGGTGTTAAGTGGTAAGTGTTATCCGTTAGGATTCGCTTTCATTTCGGTCTTCATCGATTTGGGTGTTGACTTTTTTGTGGTATGTGGTTGTTACTAGTGATGTACTTGGTATGGTACGCTAGGAGTTGATATCTCAGTACGAGATTGGTTGAGTTTTCCCGATGTGACGATTTAGTTATTAATGGTGACTCTTTGAGAAGAATTGCCTAGAGGAGTTGGAAGAGTACGTGGCGACTCTGCGTATTGTAAGTGATCGTTGTAGACTTCTGTAACACCGTCCATTTTTTTTATACACAGCAGAAACTTTATACATATAATACCTTAGTTTTACAATACCACACGATTATTATAATTTATCAGGCATTACGTTAAACAACTAATATTATGTTATACAAAAGACATCAGAGTTTGTTCTTCAAACATATCTATCAAAACAGCAAGCTCCTCCCAAAAACCCTAGCAAACTAGCCTACCTGCAGGGGAGGAAGTGAGGGGTTAGCACAAGGCTAAGTGAATGGCACAGTTCTAACATGTATAAGCATATAGCATCAAGCTAGCCAATACACAAACAAGGTCTTGATAACAAGAGGATCGGCGGCCTGGCCGGGCCCTTAACTCCAATTGATCAAGCTGGAGTATACCGATAATTTCAATTACTGTCTCCCTCGCATAGTATCCAGATGCAGGTGGTGCATCATTCAACTATACTACGTGAATAGTAATTCCTGACCTAGAAAGACTCATTCCTGCCTCTTGCCCAACTTACAAATTTGGCATAGCTACAAAACCATAGCTGCCCCACATGTAAGCCAGTTGCCGCTACAAAACCCGCAATCGGCAATATCACTACCAGACTACTAACCCGTAGTCGGCATCCAGGGTGGCCACAACAAGTCACAGAATATAGCACAATATATCATATACTAAGCATTCAGGTGAGTAAGCCAAGGTAACAGTAGCATAACCCGCTACTAAATACTTATAAACATTAGGATATTCCCACTCACCTAGAAATACAAGAACTCAGTAGTCATATTTCACTGAGCCTTCACTTTTTCCTTTATCACATGAGAATATCATTTCTCTATTTAGTAACCATTTCAATCAAATTATACATTAGAATAAATAAACTCATCAATACAGTAAATGGGTCAGAATTGCACTTGACCCAATCATACATACACTATCACTCACACGGGTTGGGTCTCACTCGTGCGACTAACCAGCTCACTCGTACGGATGAACATCCTCACTCTCACGACTGACCAACCTACTACCAAAAGTGACTTTAAAGTCCACTCACACGGTTTAGTAACTCACACGCACGGTTGGACACCTCACCCGTACGGGCGAGTGCCCCACTCGCACGGTTGAGCAAGAACAGCAGCATAACTGCAATTCGAGCTTTTTCCACCCAATTTAAAGTTTGATTTAGTGTTTTAAATCCTTATCATTAGATACTACACCTCAAGACGATTCCAACGATAGTTTATTCATCAAAAACGGAGTTACGGTTTGAAAGTTATGACCAAAACAAGTTTCCACAAATCTGACCGGTGCTCACATGCTTGGCTGAGGCCTCACTCGTGCGAGTGAGTCCTCACACGTGTGGTTGACCCTCAAAAGTGTGGTCACTGGTACGAGTGACCTGTCACTCGTGTGGGATGAAAGGACCCGTTCATATACATTATAAACGATTCAC
The DNA here is from genome assembly GCF_046630445.1 of Rutidosis leptorrhynchoides. Classification (NCBI taxonomy): domain Eukaryota; kingdom Viridiplantae; phylum Streptophyta; class Magnoliopsida; order Asterales; family Asteraceae; genus Rutidosis; species Rutidosis leptorrhynchoides. The sequence goes on from NC_092340.1 coordinate 144,339,844, forward strand.
AATAGTTGATTACATCGCGAGGTATTTGACCTCTATATGATACGTTTTACAAACATTGCATTCGTTTTTAAAAGACAAACTTTCTTTACATCTAAAATTAATGGCATGCATACCATTTCATATTACATCCAACTATAATTGACTTAATATTAATCTTGATGAACTCAACGACTCGAATGCAACGTCTTTCAAAGTATGTCATGAATGACTCCAAGTAATATCCTTAAAATGAGCTAATGCACAGCGGAAGATTTCTTTAATACCTGAGAATAAACATGCTTTAAAGTGTCAACCAAAAGGTTGGTGAGTTCATTAGTTTATCATAATCAACCATTTCCGTAATAGTAATAGACCACAAGATTTCATATACATAAACATTTTAATAAAAATATTCTAAGTGGTTGAGCACTTGGTAACCATACTTAATATTTAATCAACGTCGCATGTTCCCTTTATTATGAAATCTCACTACACTGTACCAAGTGTAGTCACTGAAACGAAGTACTGTGCAACCGTTGAATACTGGTCGTCCAGTCCGGTTGGGGTTGTTAGGCCCGATAGATCTATCAACAGGATTCGCGTTTACAATACCGCATGTAAATGGTAGTTACCAAGCTATTAGGGAAAAATATGCAAATTGGTACAACTCAACGTAGAATATGTTTTTAGTACTTGTGTCCATTTCGTAAAACAGTTATAAAACAGTGCATGTATTCTCAGCCCAAAAATATATATAAAAAGGGAGTAATGAAACTCACAATACTGTATTTCGTAGCAATTATGTATATGACGGCACTGAACAAGTGCAGGGTTTGTCTCGGATTCACGAACCTATATTAAGTATATATATTTATATGTTGGTCAATATCTGTCTAACAATTTAGGTCAAGTCGTAGTGTATCACAATCCTAATGCTCGAGACTGACATGCAAAAGTCAACAAAAGTCAACTTGACCCAAAATGACTTCCAAAATCTATACATGTCTATTATATAACTTATATATAGTCGTTTTATATATTTAAATATATTTATCAGATCTTATTATACTAAATAATGCAAGTCATTTATTAATAAATAAAAATTTATATTTAAATTCATATATGATAAAAATATACTTTTATATATATCAAGTAATAAAATTTATAAAATTCACTTAATATCATAAAAATATAGTGGTATGTATTATAAATGTAATTATATTACGTGTGGTAAAAATATCTTTGTACGCATATTTATTTGATAAAATAATATTGATAATAATAATAATGATAAAAATAATAAAATGATAGTTTCAATAAAAATATTAATTTTTAGTAATAAAGATAATTTTAGTAATAACGTCAACTGATAACAATTATAATAATCGTTTTAATAATAATATTAAAATTAATAATAATTCAGTTGACCATATCTTTTAATCCGTTCATCGAACCCACACGATTTCTAAATGAAAAGTTATTAATTTTTCTTTAGCTTTTCAACGACATGCATATCATATACCTTATCTCAGTAGCATATGTATCAAATTCGTGATTTATCATAAAATATTTAACGACGAAACTAAGCATACAAACATGCATAATCATATATACTCGAGCACTAGTCAGGGATACACTATTAATATATAAAAGATAAGATATGAATGCTCACGTATCAATATTGTGATTCAATATTGCAGGAAAGTACGTAGACGCAACGAAAATGATAAACGTTAGGTTGACCTCATGAGCAATACCCTCGAACAATACCCATAACCTCCATAGCTATAACCCATAATTTTCTTAGCTCTATCCCGTTTGAAAACTTATTTTGAAATCGTCTGAATATAACTCCGTCGTAGTATTTTATGTATACTAATAATATCTTGAAATAATACTAAGTAAATATATATATGTAATTCGATTGAGAGAGTTTAGAGAAATATATTTTCAAGTTTTTATGAAATAATGAAACCTATTGAATTCTATTTATAATAGATTTTTGAATTATTAAAGTGAATTATTAAAGTATGAATTATTAAAGTGAATTATTAAAGTGAATTATTAAAGTATGAATTATTAAAGTGAATTATTAAAGTATGAATTATTAAAGTGAATTATTAAAGTGAATTATTAAAGTAAATTATTAAAATTAAAATAAAGTAAAAGTAAAGTAAAAGTAAAGTAAAGGTAAAGTTAAAGTATAGTAAAAGTATAAAACTATGTACGTATAATACGCGTATAAATATATTTAATATTAATTTAAATCGTTATATCATAAAACATTTTAGAAAAGTAGAATTATATATATTCATAATAGGTTTCAAGTTTTTAAATTACAGTCTGTTGGTGAAGCATGGGATAAAGTCCAAAGGTTTAATAAACGTATGAAATCATCTTAATGAAAAATGTCGAGTTACTTAACTTATCGATATCCAACATCTAAGTTATTTACACTCCATGTTCTTACTTATAGATCACTTTACCATTTTTCGAATATTGTCCAAAAGAATAGATTTCTTAAATCACAGTGGACCTCATAATATTGGCCCGTAATCATATCATAATGTATCTGATAATTCAATCATTTGATATTATCTCTTAATTCTGTCGATAAATATATCGAAACAAATACGTTCATGTAAAGTATCATATATCTAATACTTTGTTAATGTTTTCAGTTAATATTATATATTATATATACTTATCTATATACACATAATTGTTCGTGAATCGTCGAACACGGTCAAAGGGTAATTGATTACATGAATGTAGTTCCAAACTTTTTGAGATTCAACATTACAAATTCTGCTTATCGTGTCAGAAACATATAAAGGTTAGGTTTAAATTTGGTCGGAAATTTCCGGGTCGTCACAGTACCTACCCGTTAAAGAAATTTCGTCCCGAAATTTGATCGAGGTCGTCATGGCTAACCATAAAAATGTTTTCATGACGGATATGTGTTGATAGATAGGATTTTATTACCATAGAGTAATATGGATAAAATGATCCGATTACTCGAAGCGTATGAGTGAAGCTATCACAAAATAGTGGAATGAGGAAAATAAGTTTCGTCATAATTTTTGACGTAGTCATGGTTGAATTCCGGAATTCAAGGGATTAAAAAAAAATAAAAAAAATCTTGGAAATCTATAAGATCTGTTTCTTCGAGATTTAAGAAAATTAGGATCTCTTTAATTAAATGCGATGATTTGTCCCGATTACTACGTCTGATATTTCCCTTATATATTTACCTTTTCCATTCCATTAGTTTTTACCACTTCTATACTCAATTCCAATTTCAAAAGATTGCGAAAATGCTTAATCCAGTTCTAATCCTTGTCCTTATCCTTACTATCGTAACAATCATTCTCCTTTTCCAACTTCCACCAGAAGAATCTGTTTTCTTCTACTTCGCCCTTGGGGTTATAGTGTTTTTAATTCTCCCGTGTCTTTATGTTGCGATAAACATTGATATACACGGTTTGTAATTTATGTGTTGTTATTGGACTTTATATTCTCCCTTACATTTCGGAGTTTCATACTTTTGTTGTCTCTTCCCGGCTTTAAGTCAAGCGAATAATGGTCCAGAATTAGTAGGTATGAAGTTTTGGATGAGCATAGTTAATGTTCTAAGAAGGAAATCGTAATGGTACGATCTTGATTTGGCAAATTACCAGAATATCCGGAAAGATAGAACTATCAAGAAGATATGTTCTTAATATGTTTGGAGATTTTGTAGAATGTAAGAGTCGTGTAAATGGCACATGATAATGGTATGTTCTGTGAATCATCACGTTCCATTAGAAACTCAGCATGAATTACTGTAATATAATCACGTTGATCAAGTGTCATTATATTATACTAACTCATGCTTCAGTTCCCAACACTACTTCAAAACATTCATATTTGAATTTTTTTCAGAATTTAGAAACCAACACAGTTTCTTTTATGTTGCAGATATTATGGAGAGATAAATGATCTCAGATAAGAATAGTTGTGAAAATATCTCCAGAAATATGGAGAATATGTATAATGAGAGATACGTAGATATCTTATAATATTTAAGATAAGATGATGATGATGAAGAATAAGGTCCGCAAAGGTTTAGAGTCAGGAGCAAGGTATTCGTTAATGACTTCGTCAGAAACAGAATCATCAAGATTCTTTAAATACAGACTTTGGTCCTTGTATTTGTCCTTGGTCTCCTTCATGGTCTTCTCAATCCATTATTCAGTACCAACTCTTCTCTTTTTCTGGGCTTTACCAACACATTATTCTTTGTCGTCAAACTTTTGACTGTTAAAGTCGTTTACAGCTTCTGCTTCTTCAATAGCATTTCGAGAACTAATTCACAGTTTGAGATGTTTTTCAGAAACTTCACATTCGAAGTGTGTAAGTTTAGGAAATAGACGTTATATGTATATATAACTATTGAAGTAGAAACGCTGCGAGATTTCAAAATACTGATTGCTGATTTTCAGTAATTGGTATGGCAATTCTTGTTGCAAGATGCGGATGAGTAAGAGATGGAGTTTCAATGAATAAGTATAGTGACTTTTCAGAGAGGTTTAAGTCGAAGGTTAATGAAGTTGTTGATAAGTTTACTGCTAATGTGGTGAGATATGAAAGGTTCCCCAGTAACAATGGTGAAAGGGCATCGTATCTATCGAAGTTAAAATAAAATTAGTTTTACTGAAAAGTCGAAGTTGACTTGTTGGAGCTGTGAAAAAACTGGCTACTTCGAAAAGAATCGTAAGGTTGTTTTTGCTAATAAATGCTAAAGAATTCAATGCGGGTACGTGTTAAACTATGACTTTGAGTTCGAGAGTTTTTCAGGTACAAGACTTCGGGTAATGTGTGATTGGATCATCAACTCGATTGTTCCTTATTTGAAGTGTCTTCTGAAATTTCGAAGCATTTTAAATGCAGCTTGTCATTGTTAATATCCAAAGGATAAGTTCGTCATAAATCTTGATTGATTCTCGTATCCTTTTGAGTGTTACAATTAAAAGTGATGTTCTATCACAGTTTTGAAGTCAAAGTATCGCTTTGAAAAAAATGTAAGGATATAAGAGTGATGGTTTTGCTTATATCTCGAGTTGCATTCTGAGATTTCAAAAATTAGAATAGGTGATTGAATTTGAATGAGTATGGTTGTTTTGATTTCTTATAAAAGAAGGTATACTGTTGTGAAAATAGGGAGTATAGTTGATGATTTACTGAATTAGAATCGAAGAATGTAATATATTAATTGTGCATTTATATATCTCTCAGGTATTACCTACCCGTTAAAAAAATATCACAAATAATATTTTGAACAAGAATTTTTCATTACAGTCTTTATGAAAATATATGTATGTATATTTTCTTCAGATGTAATACAGATTTAATGAGTTAATATCATATTAAGCTCATTTGATTTTCGGCTTGGATTAGTAAAGAATAATCTCTAAAACATTAGAGATTACATAATCTTCGCAGAGTATTTCGCTAATTTAATCAATACTTCAATATTTATTCTTATAGATATTTCCTTAGTGAATTATGCTGATGCTCATAGAACTCTTGCTAACTTCACAAGATACGAATGTTGTTTTCCAGTAAGTTTCGAGTTACATTGAAGATGAAAGTGTAAAATCAAACATGTTATTGAATGATACACTTGGTTTATTATGAAACCGAATTCATTTAATTGAATAAAAGATTGTAGTTACGATGGTTAGGTTGTTAACGAAGGATGTACATCATAGCATATTAGTAATATGAATTTAACTGAGTAGTATCTACCCTTTTTCAATTCATATTCAATAGCTTAGTACGAAAGATTTTTATAGTTTCAGCATTCATATATATATATATATATATATATATATATATATATATATATATATATATATATATATATATATATATATATATATATATATATATATAATTTCTTCAGAAGAATGAGTTAATACTTCATAACTCGTTGATACAAAATACTCGTTGTTGATCAATGATGACGTCCACGGCGATTCTTGAACTGACAGAACTTGTGATGTTATAGGTGCTGCTAGTGCTGATGATGCTGACAGTACTGACGGTGATGGTGGTGCTGACGATATTGTTGATGCTGATGATACTGCCGGTAACTGCTGGTGATGCTGCTGAAGCTTGTGGTATTGAGGCTTGCGATGTGGATGTTACAGGCGGTATTGGTTATGTTGCTGGTGCTACTGATGGTGTTTGTAATCCTTGCACCATGTGTTCCAAAGCCACTACTCGGGCGCGAAGTTCGTTAATTTATGCTAGTACACCGGGATGATTGGCGGTTGAAATGAGCGGATGAATAAGATTCACAGTATGGGATAGTATATAATCATGACGAGATACTCTAGTAATGAGTGAGAAAATGGTGTCTCGAACAGGTTCACCGGTAAGTGCTTCAAGTTCATCGCCAAGAGGGCAATGTGGTGGATGGAAGGGATCACCTTCTTCTTGTCTCCAATGGTTGAGTTGACTACAGACCCATCCCCAATTCATCCAAAATAGATGATGGGAAATTGGTTGATCCATTCCGGTGATGCTACTTTCGGAGCTCAGGTAGATATCCATATCGGAATAGCTGTTGGAATCTGAGGAATTCGAACTGGTTGAGGGATCCATCTCGTAGGATAAGGGAAAGAATTTTTGGTAAGAAATAGATTGTAGAATTTAGATTTGGTATTCTTCAATTACATAATTTGCATATGTATATATAATACCAAAATTCCGTAAATTACGGAGAATCTTTGAAAAGATGTCAGTCAAAGTTCACAGTAATAGATGTGCTAAGATAAGAATTCGTCTATACACTATTATGTAATAAATGCAGGAAACGCATCTAGACTTAAGATGATAAGCAGGTAATTTCCTAAGGATGATAAGTAGATGATTTCCGACTAGAATTGATAAGCAAACTTTTTGACATGCAGACACGGTCGAAGTCCAGACTCACTAATGCATCTTAACAACTATCAGTTAGACACATTAATGCAAGACCTGATTCACTAAGACCACCACTCTGATACCAACTGAAAGGAGCCGTTCATATACATTATAAACGATTCACAATAGTTGATTACATTGCGAGGTATTTGACCTCTATATGATACGTTTTACAAACATTGCATTCGTTTTTAAAAGACAAACTTTATTTACATCTAAAATTGACGGCATGCATACCATTTCATATTACATCCAACTATATTTGACTTAATATTAATCTTGATGAACTCAACGACTCGAATGCAACGTCTTTCAAAGTATGTCATGAATGACTCCAAGTAATATCCTTAAAATGAGCTAATGCACAGCGGAAGATTTCTTTAATACCTGAGAATAAACATGCTTTAAAGTGTCAACCAAAAGGTTGGTGAGTTCATTAGTTTATCATAATCAACCATTTATGCAATAGTAATAGACCACAAGATTTCATATACATAAACATTTTAATAAAAATATTCTAAGTGGTTGAGCACTTGGTAACCATACTTAACATTTAATCAACGTCGCATATTCCCGTTATTATGAAATCTCACTACACTGTACCAAGTGTAGTCACTGAAACGAACTACTGTGCAACCGTTGAATACTGGTCGTCCAGTCCGGTTGGGGTTGTCAGGCCCGATAGATCTATCAACAGGATTCGCGTTTACAATACCGCATGTAAATGGTAGTTACCAAGCTATTAGGGAAAAATATGTAAAGTGGTACAACTCAAAGTATAATATGTTTTTAGTACTTGTGTCCATTTCATAAAACAGTTATAAAACAGTGCATGTATTCTCAGCCCAAAAATATATATAAAAAGGGAGTAATGAAACTCACAATACTATATTTCGTAGCAATTATGTATATGACAGCACTGAACAAGTGCAGGGTTTGTCTCGGATTCACGAACCTATATTAAGTATATATATTTATATGTTGGTCAATATCTGTCTAACAATTTAGGTCAAGTCGTAGTGTATCACAATCCTAATGCTCAAGACCGACATGCAAAAGTCAACAAAAGTTAACTTGACCCAAAATGACTTCCAAAATCTATACATGTTTATTATATAACTTATATATAGTCGTTTTATATATTTAAATATATTTATCAGATCTTATTATACTAAATAATACAAGTCATTTATTAATAAATAAAATTTATATTTAAATTCATATATGATAAAAATATACTTTTATATATCTCAAGTAATAAAATTTATAAAATTCACTTAATATCATAAAAATATAGTGGTATGTATTATTAATGTAATTATATTACGTGTGGTAAAAATATCTTTGTACGCATATTTATTTGATAAAATAATATTGATAATAATAATAATGATAAAAATAATAAAATGATAGTTTCAATAAAAATATTAATTTTTAGTAATAAAGATAATTTTAGTAATAACGTCAACTGATAACAATTATAATAATCATTTTAATAATAATATTAAAATTAATAATAATTCAGTTGACCATATCTTTTAATCCGTTCATCGAACCCACACGATTTCTAAATGAAAAGTTATTAATTTTTCTTTAGCTTTTCAACGACATGCATATCATATACCTTATCTCAATAGCATATGTATCAAATTCGTGATTTATCATAAACTATTTAACGATGAAACTAAGCATACAAACATGCATAATCATATATACTCGAGCACTAGTCAAGGATACACTATTAATATATAAAAGATAAGATATGAATGCTCACGTATCAATATTGTGATTCAATATTGCAGGAAAGTACGTAGATGCAACGAAAATGATAAACGTTAGGTTGACCTCACGAGCAATACCCTCGAACAATACCCATAACCTCCATAGCTATAACTCATAATTTCCTTAGCTCTATCCCATTTGAAAACTTATTTTGAAATCGTCTGAATATAACTCCGTCGTAGTATTTTATGTATACTAATAATATCTTGAAATAATACTAAGTAAATATATATATGTAATTCGATTGAGAGAGTTTAGAGAAATATATTTTCAAGTTTTTATGAAATAATGAAACCTATTGAATTCTATTTATAATAGATTTTTGAATTATTAAAGTGAATTATTAAAGTATGAATTATTAAAGTGAATTATTAAAGTATGAATTATTAAAGTGAATTATTAAAGTGAATTATTAAAGTTAAAGTAAAGTAAAAGTAAAGTAAAAGTAAAGTAAAGGTAAAGTTAAAGTATAGTAAAAGTATAAAACTATGTACGTATAATAAGCGTATAAATATATTTAATATTAATTTAAATCGTTATATCATAAAAGATTTTAGAAAAGTAGAATTATATATATTCATAATAGGTTTCAAGTTTTTAAATTACAGTCTGTTGGTGAAGCATGGGATAAAGTCCAAAGGTTTAATAAACGTATGAAATCATCTTAATGAAAAATGTCGAGTTACTTAACTTGTCGATATCCAACATCTAAGTTATTTACACTCCACGTTCTTACTTATAGATCACTTTACCATTTTCCAAATATTGTCAAAAAGAATAGATTTCTTAAATCATAGTGGACCTCATAACATTAGCCTGTAATCATATCATAATGTATCTGATAATTCAATCATTTAATATTATCTCTTAGTTCTGTCGATAAATATATCGAAACAAATATGTTCATGTAAAGTATCATATATCTAATACTTTGTTAATGTTTTCAGTTAATATTATATATTATATATACATATCTATATACACATAATTGTTCGTGAATCGTCGAACACGGTCAAAGGGTAATTGATTACATGAATGTAGTTCCAAACTTTTTGAGATTCAACATTACAAATTCTGCTTATCGTGTCAGAAACATATAAAGGTTAGGTTTAAATTTGATCAGAAATTTTTGGGTCGTCACATGGGAGCTGAAGAACCGCTCCAGCACGCCGTTTTTCGCGTTTTTAAAACAAAGACTCGATTTTTGCTTGTTTTGGTTGATTCAAAGGCTCAATAATATCACATAACACTTATATAAACTATTTCTAACATCAATCAAGCAAAACAAACACATATAATCAAGAATCAAACTCAAAATTCATCAAAACCCATTTTAACCCAAAACCCACTCTAAATTACACCAAATTCAGTGATGTTTACCTTGTTTTGATCCTAGTAAATGCTGGAATCAGATAGATGAAATCACAAGCCTTCAATTTACACTTTTGATTTTATGAATTTATAGAGCTAAGTGTGTTTTAGGGTTTAAAGTTTCTAAAAAGGGAAGGATTAGAACGTACAGGGTATATATGTTGATTTAGGGGTTTCTTCATTGTAAGGAAACCCCATTCCCCACTACACACAGGTATTTGCTAATTATCTAAAACACAATGTACCTCATTAGGTGACCCTAAAACACCTACAAATACTTTATATCTAATCCATATACCAACGACCAAAAACACCTACAAATACTTTCATTCTTCAATTTTCTTCATCTAATTGATCTCTCTCAAGTTCTATCTTCAAGTTCTAAGTGTTCTTCATAAATTCTATAAGTTCTAGTTTCATAAAATCAAGAATACTTCCAAGTTTGCTAGCTTACTTCCAATCTTGTAAAGTGATCATCCAACCTCAAGAAATCTTTATTATTTACAGTAATATATCTTTCTAATACAAGGCAATACTCATATTCAAACTTTGATTCAATTTCTATAACTATAACAATCTTATTTCGAGTGGAAATCTTACTTGAACTTGTTTTGGTGTCATGATTTTACTTCAAGAACTTTCAAGCCATCCAAGGATCCTTTGAAGCTAGATCTATTTTTCTCATTTCCAGTAGGTTTACCTACTAAAATTAAGGTAGTAATAATGTTCATAACATCATTCAATTCATACATATAAAACTATCTTATTCGAAGATTTAAACTTGTAATCACTAGAACATAGTTTAGTTAATTCTAAACTTATTCGCAAATAAAGTTAATCCTTCTAACTTGACTTTTAAAATCAACTAAACACATGTTCTATATCTGTATGATATGCTAACTTAATGATTTAAAACTTGGAAACATGAAAAACACCGTAAAACCGGATATACGCCGTCGTAGTAACACCGCGGGCTGTTTTTGGTTAGTTAATTAAAAACTATGATAAACTTTGATTTAAAAGTTGTTCTTCTGGGAAAATGATTTTTCTTATGAACATGAAACTATATCCAAAAATCATGGTTAAACTCAAAGTGAAAGTATGTTTTCCAAAATGGTCATCCAGACGTCGTTCTTTCGACTGAAATGACTACCTTTACAAAAACAATTTGTAACCTGTATTTCTTACTATAAATTTATACTTTTTCTGTTTAGTTTCATAAATGTAAGTTCAATATGAAACCATAGCAACTTGAAATACTCAAAACGGATTTAAAACGAAGAAGTTATGGGTAAAACAAGATTGGATAATTTTTCTTGTTGTAGCTACGTGAAAATTGGTAACAAATCTATATTAATCATATCCTAGCTAACTTATATTGTATTATACATGTATTTTAATATATTATGTAATCTTGGGATACCATAGACACGAATACAATGTTTTGACATATCATATCGACCTATCTATATATATATTTCGGAACAACCATAGACACTCTATATGCAGTAATATTGGAGTGAGCTATACAGGGTTGAGGTTGATTCCAAAATATTATATATACTTTGAGTTGTGATCTAGCCTGAGGTTGTATACACGAGGTTGTGGATTGATTCAAGATAATATATATTGATTCAACATTAAAATATATTAAAAATGTTGTAAATATATTTTGAACATACTTTGATATATATGTACATATTTATTATAGGTTCGTGAATCGACCAGTGGCTAAGTCTTACTTCCCGACGAAGTAAAAATTTGTGAAAGTGAGTTATAGTCCCACTTTTAAAATCTAATATTTTGGGATGAGAATACATGCAGTTTTATAAATGTTTTACAAAATAGACACAAGTAAATGAAACTATATTCTATGGATGGATTATTAAACTGAATATGCCCCCTTTTAGTCTGGTAATCTAAGAATTAGGGAACAGACACCCTAATTGACGCGAATCCTAAAGATAGATCTATTGGGCCCAACGAGCCCCATCCAAAGTACCGGATGCTTTAGTACTTTGAATTCATCATGTCCGAAGGGAGTCCCGGAATGATAGGGGATATTCTATATGCATCTTGTTAAGGTCGGTTACCAGGTGTTCACCATATGAATGATTTTTATCTCTATGCATGGGATGTATATTGAAATATGAAATCTTGTGGTCTATTATTACGATTTGATAAATATAGGTTAAACCTATAACTCACTAACATTTTTGTTGACGTTTAAAGCATGTTTATTCTCAGGTGATTATTAAGAGCTTCCTCTGTTGCATGCTATTATATGGACAAGATTTGGTGTCAGCATGCTTGTATAATATTGTTTAAAACTACATTCGAGATTTATTTTGTTGTAACATATTAATATTTGTAAACCAATATGTATTGGTAGTGTGTAAGTGTGATATTTGTTAGATTATCATTTCTGGATAATCTAAGTGGTGTCTTGTTAACCTTGTCGATAAAATAAAGGTTATGGTTTGTTTTAAAAAACAAATGTAATATTTGAAAAACGTCTCATATAGAGGTCAAAACCTCGCAACGAAATCAATTAATATGGAACGTTTATAATCAATATGAACGGGACATTTCAGAAATAAGTGGGGGAGAGTTGTAAGACCCGTTTGTTCGTACAATGTATAAGTAGAGCACGTACGACGTAGAACGAATATATGTAGATTTAAAGGGCGTACGATGGACTTAATATGATATTATTCGAGTTGTGACGTGAAGTCATGAATGTGTGTATGCATGGCGAGTTTATGGAAACGTTCAAGAATATATATATATATATATATATATATATATATATATATATATATATATATATATATATATATATATATATATATATATATATATATATATATAGGTGTATCGTGTATGTACGACTAGTGTATGAAGGGTTTGAGACGTGTTCGTGTGTTGGAGTTCAAGTACGCAAGAAATGGACAGAAACCCATATTAGGTTGCAGCGCGACCAAGAGAGCCGCGGCGCGACATTTAACTAGAAACAAGATCAGATAGCTTGTAAAACGACCACCAGACCATGTACAATCTCGCGGCGCGGAGGAAGAGGGCCGCGACGCGGCGCCTCTGGGAGTCTGGTTCCGGATTTCGTAGTTTTAATGGTTTTTAGGGGCATTTCGGTCATTTTACGTGTATGCCAGATTTGGGATCTTAAATCTCATCCACCCATCTCAGTTTCTTTATTTCTTTTTTCTTTTCTTCTTCATTTTCTCTCAAAACTTAAATACTTCCAATCGAGGTTGCAAAAGACGCGAGACGGGGTCGAGACGGTCGGGTCCTAAAAGGGTCGAGACGGTCGAGACGGGGTCGAGACGGAGGTCTAGACGGATGTTGACTAACGTTGACTTTTAAATAAAAATGTTATATATTATATATATATTATACATTACATTATTCCAAACATAAGCATTTCACACATGTTTAAATACTTCAACATTTCAAACATAAAAAAAGAAACCCTAAGTAATATCACAACGTTTAAGAGGGATTTTGGAAAGGAGGAAGCGGGATTCGATCGAAAGCGTAAGAGGCAACTTTGTTCTTCTCATTCTTAGCTACAAGGTGATACTTCTAATAACCCGTCCTAATCCATCTGGATGAATACATTATATTTGGTTACATCACGAGGTACTTGACCTCTATATGATACATTTTACAAACATTGCATTCGTTTTTAAAAGATAATCTTTCATTACATCAAAATTTGACGGCATGCTTACCATTTCATAATATATCCAACTATAATTGACTTAGTAATAATCTTGATGAACTCGATGACTCGAATGCAACGTCTTTTGAAATATGCCATGAATGACTCCAAGTAATATTTCTAAAATGAGCAAATGCATAGCGGAATATGTAACGTCCTCCCAATAGGGTCTGGAAGGAACGTCACTAATATCAAAACATACCAACATATTATAATAAACGAGAACAATACTAAATGATGAATTTAACTTTAATGAGTACGCAGCAGAAAATGAAATATTGTTACAATGACAGGAATAACAATATCGTAAATGTTCATATGCAGAAGTAATAAATGCGATATCTCTTGATCCTATGTCCAAGTAGCATCACATAAGCATAAGTATAAGAGCTTGAATCAAACAGTACCTGAGACAAAACATGCTAAAGTGTCAACCAAAAAGGTTGAGTGAAGTTCATAGGTTTAACAAAAAGTTTGTCGTTGTTTTAGACCACAAGATTTAGTTTGTAAAGTTGATCTCCCGCAGGATCAAAAAGTTATGCCAATGCGTGATATTTAGACTAAACGTTCAAGTTTTCCCCATGACAAGTTGTGTCTGTCCTTGTCGGTTTAATTTCATTATTAAGTAATACAATGACTTGGTCAAATGTATCGGGGACGTTACTCCCGATAGGCCTACCCCCAATAATTAAGCATGCCGCAGCAATTAAAAATATCACTGTAGGGACTTAGTCGGACATAGCCGGGTATAGCATAGTTTAACAGTTTGGTACTTGTGGCTAAGTGTAAAAAGTAAAAACAGCATGTGTCTCACCCCAAAAGTAAGTAAGTTTGCTAGCAATTAAAGAGGGGCTATGAATTCACCTTAGTAAGTAGAGAGAGTGTTATTCCTCGGAATAAAGAGTTGAACGAGTGAGCAGAAAAGTCAACCTATTGACATTTAAGAGTAGTTAAGTGTTTTGCCCATGTTTAAGTTTAAGTATGTGTTTAAGTATAGTTTGTTTTACTAAGTTTCTATTCCTAGTTAGTTACTATTTTTATAAAGTTTCCATTTTTAGAAAGTTTCTTATTTTACTAAGTTTCTATGACTAGAGAGTTTCTACTTTTATCAGTGTTTTCCATTTTAGGATACTTGTCGTATTAGATAAGCTTCCAATCTCCCCTTTCCCTTCGAATGGCTAATTTAGATCTAGGGGCTTGAGCCATAGGACCCTTTAAATCGGAAATCCAAACCCTCTGCCTAGAATCTCATAGAAACCATTCGTCAAGAAAGTTCGAAGATCTATACATCTCTAATACATATCCCAAAATGTTTTTATGTTACAATATAAGTAGTAGGTTATAGGTGCTAGTAATAGTAATAATGTATACATGTTATTTATTTTATTTTTAATTGCATATAATTTATAACATTATTTACATATTTCGGTAAAAATAATAACTGAAGTAAAAAGTAAAAAGTAAAAAGTAAAAAGTAAAAAGTAAAAAAAATAAAAAGTAAGAAAAGAATACTTACTAGTAGTAATTCTTCAAAGAGAGAATGAGAGAAATTTTGGTGTGAGTTTGAATGAGAAATGAGGGGTATTTATACTTGAAAAAATTAGGTAAAAAGAATAAAATAATTAAAAGAAAAAGAAATATTTAATTCTTAATGGGATTTTAAAATTAAAAAGTATTAAATGTTAGGTCATGGGATAATGCACAAAATAAAATAATAAAAGTAGTTTTTCCATTAAAATTTTTAATTAAAAAGTAATTTATTTATTTATTTATTTTAAGGATTTTTTTTATGTAAATAAACAAATTTATTTAATGTTTTTCCAAGAATATTTTTCAATAATATTTTTTTTATTTTTTTATTTTTGTTTTATTTAATTAATAAATACAAATTTTGCATAAAAATAATAAATAATTCGGTATTTTGTATTTTTAATAATAATTATGATTTTAATTATTAAACTATAGTTTTAGTAAGTTTGTAAATATTATTACATTTATATATAATTGGATTTATTATATAGTTAAATATATAATACATTAACTAAATAATAAAAGTGATACAAAGTTTATATACTTAGTTAAATTATGTCAAATTTTATAAATTAATAATATATTATTTATTTAAGCGTACATTGTTGACTAAAAATTACTATTCGGTCAATATTTAATTGTATATAACAACCCTTAATACATATAGTCAGACATATAACCCTAGGGTTAATTCAGTAATTTAGAAGTCGAAAAGTGAGGGTTGTTACAGTACCTCCCCGTTAATAAAAACTTCGTCCCGAAGTTTTAGGTAGACTTCTCGGATGCATCAGCGGTTGAGAAGAGATGGGGATATTTCTGTTTCATTTGGTCTTCACGTTCCCAGGTATGTTCGGGGCCTTGCGTGTTTTCCAAAGGATAGAATATTGTTTTGTTTCAAGCGTTTAAGTCATACAAACCATAATCTCTATAGGTTCTTCTACGAAGTGCATTTTATCATTAATGCAGAGATCATTCAAAATGATGATGTTATGCAAGTCATTTCAGTAAATTGGATACATGAAATGTGTTATGAATAATATTGAGCTCATTTAAAACCTTGAGCGTTTATGCTGCAATATTAGGCAGACAAAACAGAGAGGAGTTCATGAAAATCATAGTCATGAAATTTGATAGAGATCGTCATTCTTTATAACAAGAATGATGAATTAGAGTTTTATCGACATTAAATAATACGGATAAAGTAATTCGATTATAGAAAGAGTATAAACGAAGCTATCGTAAAAGAGTAAATGAGAAAATTAAATGTTTGCCTTAATATTTGACGTAGTTACGATTGATTTCCGGATTTCAAGGAATTAAAGAAATCTTCAAAATCTTTATAAGATTTGATTTTCCGGTAATTAGAGAAATTAGGATTTTATTTAATTAAAGGCGGTGAATTGCCTCGATTGCTGTGTCTGGAATTTTTGCAATAAATTAGCTTCTTCCGTTTCATTATCTTCACCACTTATATACTTTCTTTCTCAATTCATACTTCCAAAAGTTTTGTTAATATGCTCAATCCAGTTCTTGTCTTTGACATTATATTGGTTATCGCCACAATCATCCTTCTTTTCCAACTCCCACCAGAGGAGTCTGTTTACTTCTACTATGCTCTAGAATTTATTGTGTTTTTAGTTCTCCCGTGTCTTTATATTGCTATACGCATTGATATACACGGTTTATAATTTCAGTGTTGTTATCGGGATTTATATTTTCCCTTATATGTCGAAGCTTCATGCTTTTGTAAAGCAAGTAACGGTCTAGAATTCGTAGGTATGAAGTTTCGAATGATCATGATATTCAAAGCAGAAGGAAAGGTAATAGCACGATTTGATTTGTCATATTACCAGAATATCCGGAAAAGACCGAATTATCAAGAAAAATATTTTCTTGATATGTTTAGAGTTTAAATAGATAAGAGTCGTGTAACATGGCAAATGATGATTATAAAGTCTATGAATCATCATCTTGCATTAAAAATTTAGCATGACTTACTGTAATATAATCACGTTGGCCTGACGTCATTATATTATACTAACTCATGCTTCAATTTCCAACACTACTTCAAATCATTCATAATTTAAACTTGAACTTTACAGAATATAGAAACTAAAATAGTTTCCTTTATAATGTGATAAAGATATCGCAAAGAGATAATTAATTGCTGACAAGAATCATTATAAAGTTATCTTCAGAAATATAGAGGATATTTATAACGAAAGATACAGTGATATCTCAGAATTTCTAAGTTCCAATGACGAGGAAAATTCTTTTGTTTCCTCTACATTTAATGCTACCATATCTGAATCATTGGTTATCAATCCGAGATGGTTTCAAGAAATTTTATTTTTTTAGATGATTAAACGCTGATTGTAATCGTCAACGGATCTAATGGTTAACGAATAGGCGTTGTTGATGATAATTTCGGTGGTTTGATGTGATAATTCATCATAGAATATGAATGAATATAATTCATGAATGTAGTGATCTTTAGGAAGATAACACCTGCTAAAGCTTTACTTGAATTCTGGTATGTTAATTTCAGAATGTGTAATTAAATTTGTATGAAAATGATTGTGTATCACAGTGAAGGCAGTGAGTATAATTAATGATTTATGAGTCGAAATTGAAGAATGTACAGTGTATTTATGTGAGATGTAAATATTTCTCGGGTATTACCTACCCGTTAAAATATTTTCACAATTAACAGTTTTTACAATCTTTATGAAGATATACGTTCATATATGTATTCTTCAGATATAATCATGGATTTAATGAGTTAATATATATTAAACTCATTTGATTTGCGGTTTGGAACGAGAGTAAATAATCTCCAAAATCTTAGAGATTTCATAATTATTGCGAAATATTTCGCTAATGAAGTTATGAATCAATACATTCATCGTTATACTTGATTTATTATGAAATGGAGTTTATTGTGCTGAAGCAGTGATTAACAATTGTTAAGTCATTAGCGAAGGGTGTACATCATAGCATATTAGTGATATGAATTAACCAAGTAGTACATACTAGTTGAGATTCTCACGTAATTGCTTAGTACGACAAGATTTATTATTGTTCCAAATCATATATATATATATATATATATATATATATATATATATATATATATATATATATATAAGGTATACATATATAAGTCTTCACGAAGAATGAGTCAATACATCTTAACTCTTTATTGCTAATATTCCTTGGTATCTATGGGGCGTATCATGTTGATGTTTGAGGTACTGAGTGTGTTGTTGAGGCGGGGGATGCGAATGTTGTTGTTGATGAAGCTGATGCTGTTAGTGGTGATGTTGATGGTACTGGTGGTGATGCTGGTTATGCTGCTGGTGCTTCTGCTGGTGTTCGTAGGTTTCGCACCAGATTTTCCAGAGCCACTACTCGAGCGTGAAGCTCGTTGACTTCTTCTATTATTCCGGGATGATTAGTGGTTGGAACAAGGGAGTGAATAAGATCTAGAATCTTCGATATTATATATTCGTGACGGGATACCCTGGAAAGAAGAGAGAAAATGGTGTTTCGGACTGGTTCGCCGGTAAGCGCTTCAGGTTCTTCGCCAAGAGGTGAATTCAGTTGGTGGAAGGGATCACCTTCTTCTTGTCTCCATTGATTGATTCGGCTACGAACCCATCCCCAATTCATCCAGAATAGATGATGGTTGATTGGTTCGTTTGTTCCGGTTACGCTACCGTGGGAGCTTGAAGAGTTTGAGAAATTCATATTATATGTTTGGAATAGGGTTTGATATGAAATGGGTATTGAATACCGAATGATATATTCGTCTCCTTGAATACGTATTTATAGCAAAAAGATTTCCGTAATTTACGGAGGAAATTTAGGATAAGTGGTAGACAAAGTTTATAGACATGATAATATATGATAAGATATGATGTGTCATCCATTTATGTAATAATGGTGGTATGACGTGTTGAGATTTGTAACCAGATATTGATTAAAGAATTTCAATTCGTATACTGTGATAACCCAATAATATTTTCTGGTTCGCAAACCAATGCATAAAGGCATAAGATACGTGAGTGTTTGAAGTAGTAGCAGGAGCTTGTGGACGAACCGTTATCTTCAATAACATATAGATGTTTGATAAACTTGATAGGTCATAAGTTTGAAAAAAAATTAAGTGGAATAAAGATGAATATGATATAAATGAAACACTTTATTTTATTAAGAATAAGGCTTTAAACAAGCCTTCTTATTACACGATTCGGGGATAGAATAGTTTAAGGCCTAGCCTTTGCATAGATAGAAAATAACTAGGAAATATTAAGATTGAAGTAGTTTTCATATTTCTTCTTCTCGTCCTCAACCTCCTTATAAACTTCTCAAACTTGTCGTTCTTCTCCTTTTGTTCCTCATAAAGATACTCGATGTTATCATAAAGATTGGAAACATCATTGTTGATTACATGGTACTTGTGGTCCCTCATAGAAAGTTGATTATTCACGCGGTTTTCCTCCATCTTCAATCTAAAGTCAACATCTTCTCTTAGGTAGGAGAGATATTGCTTCCCCCATCGGGCATTTCTTGTAAGGGTGCAAACCAAAGTCCCACATCGGTCATGGGATAAAACAAATGTATGTATATAATCTCTTTCTTTAACTCAGCATTTTCCTTCATGAGCTTCTTGATCGCTAGGTCTTTTTCCTTCATTTGAGCATCGATCCTTGCAATATGGCGAATTAGGCCTTCGGTAGTTCTTTGCAGATTCATGATCTCGTACTTGACATCAACTTCATCGTAGGAAGGAGATCGGGATCTTTTCTTTGACGGGCCAGTTTCTTCAAGACGTTTCCTCTTGTCTTTATTTCTTAGGGTTGGATAGTATTGAGGAGACCCATGTGAATCAAGATTAGTATTTGGGCTATAATTTGGTGATGGAGGACCACCAAAGCCATAAGGTGGGCTTTGGACTGGTCTTTCAGTGGAAGATCTTTCAGTATCTTTTTCGGTTGGCTCGAAAAGATTCATTTTGTTCGCTTGATGAGAATTAGACATCCTAATATTAGGAAAGAGATTTTGATTAGAATCTTTAAGTTAAGTATATTAAAGCATAATCGTTAAGATTATGGAGCAATCCTAAGTGCTTTAATTCTAAGGCATGAAAGGTTATAGTTTCCTAGATTGCTAAGGAACCCTAGCTAACAAGTAAGGCACACATAAAAATGCAATCCTGGTTCTCTATAACAGCCTGGTTATGCTCTGATACCAATCTGTAACGTCCTCTCAATAGGGTCTGGAAGGAACGTTACTAATATCAAAACATACCAACATATTATAATAAACGAGAACAATACTAAATGATGAATTTAACTTTAATGAGTACGCAGCAAAAAATGAAATATCGTTACAATGACAGGAATAACAATATCGTAAATGTTCACATGCAGAAGTAATAAATGCGATATCTCTTGATCCTATGTCCAAGTAGCATCACATAAGCAGTAAGTATAAGAGCTTGAATCAAACAGTACCTGAGACAAAACATGCTAAAGTGTCAACCAAAAAGGTTGAGTGAAGTTCATAGGTTTAACAAAAAGTTTGTCGTTGTTTTAGACCACAATATTTAGTTTGTAAAGTTGATCTCCCGCAGGATTAAAAAGTTATGCCAATGCGTGATATTTAGACTAAACGTTCAAGTTTGTCGCGTGACAAGTTGTGTCTGTCCTTGTCAGTTTAATTTCATTATTAATTTACACAATGACTTGGTCAAATGTATCGGGGACGTTACTCCCGATAGGCCTACCCCCAATAATTAAGCATGCCGCATCAATTAAAAATATCACTGTAGGGACTTAGTCGGACATAGCCGGGTATAGCATAGTTTAACAGTTTGGTACTTGTGTCTAAGTGTAAAAAGTAAAAACAGCATGTGTCTCACCCCAAAAGTAAGTAAGTTTGCTAGCAATTAAAGAGGGGCTATGAATTCACCTTAGTAAGTAGAGAGAGTGTTATTCCTCGGAATAAAGAGTTGAACGAGTGAGCAGAAAAGTCAACCTATTGACATTTAAGAGTAGTTAAGTGTTTTGCCCATGTTTAAGTTTAAGTATGTGTTTAAGTATAGTTTGTTTTACTAAGTTTCTATACATCTCTAATACATATCCCAAAATATTTTTATGTTACAATATAAGTAGTAGGTTTTAGGTGCTAGTAATAGTAATAGTGTATACATGTTATTTATTTTATTTTTAATTGCATATAATTTATAACATTATTTACATATTTCGGTAAAAATAATAACCGAAGTAAAAAGTAAAAAGTAAAAAGTAAAAAGTAAAAAGTGAAAAGTAAAAAAAAATAAAAAGTAAGAAAAGAATACTTACTAGTAGTAATTCTTCAAAGAGAGAATGATAGAAATTTTGGTGTGAGTTTGAATGAGAAATGAGGGGTATTTATACTTGAAAAAATTAGGTAAAAAGAATAAAATAATTAAAAGAAAAAGAAATATTTAATTCTCAATGGGATTTTAAAATTAAAAAGTATTAAATGTTAGGTCATGGGATAATGCACAAAATAAAATAATAAAAGTAGTTTTTCCATTAAAATTTTTAATTAAAAAGTAATTTATTTATTTATTTATTTTAAGGATTTTTTTATGTAAATAAACAAATTTATTTAATGTTTTTCCAAGAATATTTGTCAATAATATTTTTTTTGATTTTTTTATTTTTGTTTTATTTAATTAATAAATACAAATTTTGCATAAAAATAATAAATAATTCGGTATTTTGTATTTTTAATAATAATTATGATTTTAATTATTAAACTATAGTTTTAGTAAGTTTGTAAATATTATTACATTTATATTTAATTGGATTTATTATATAGTTAAATATATAATACATTAACTAAATAATAAAAGTGATACAAAGTTTATATACTTAGTTAAATTATGTCAAATTATATAAATTAATAATATATTATTTATTTAAGCATACATTGTTGACTAAAAATTACTATTCGGTCAATATTTAATTGTATATAACAACCCTTAATACATATAGTCAGACATATAACCCTAGGGTTAATTCAGTAATTTAGAAGTCGAAAAGTGAGGGTTGTTAAAGAATATTTCTTTCGTACCTGAGAATAAACATGCTAGTATCAATCAAAAGGTTGGTGAGTTCATAGGTTTATCATAACAATCATTTCAATATTTTAATAGACCACAAGATTTTCATTTTCAGTTCTCATAAATATACATCCCATGCATAGAGACAAAAATAATCATTCATATGGATTGAACACCTGGTAACCGACATTAACAAAATGCATATAGAATATCCCCATCATTCCGGGACACCCATCGAATATGATAATTTCTAAGTACTAAAGCATTCCAAATTTCAGAATGGGGCTTGTTGGGCCCGATAGATCTATCTTTAGGATTCATGTCAATTTGGGAGTCTGTTCCCAAATTCTTAGGCTACCAAGCTAAAAAGGGGCATATTCGGCTTCGATCCATTCAACCATATAATGTAGTTTCAATTACTTGTGTCTATTTCGTAAAACAGTTATAAAAGCGCATGTATTCTCAGTCCCAAAAATATATATTGCAAAAGCATATAAAAAGGGAGCAAATGAAACTCACCTAATGTATTTTGTAGTAAAAATACATATGACTATTTTGAACAATGCAAGGTTGGCCTCAGATTCACGAACCTATATCATTTATATATATATATATATATATATATATATATATATATATATATATATATATATACATATATATATACATATATATATACATATATATATATATATATATATATATATATATATATATATATATATATATATTAACACATAGAATTGTAATCGAACGAATATATATATTATTAATGATATACTTGTTAAATTATATGTTATATGTATTAATTATAGTTTTATTAAATTAATTGTTATTTGGTAAAATAATAATAAATAAAAGTTGTATTATCTAATAATAATAATAATAATAATAATAATAATAATAATAATAATAATAATAATAATAATAATAATAGTAATAATACTTTATTAATAAAAATAATTATGGTAATAATAACCACTCATCCGTTTTCATTTTTCATGATTCTTTTCCCATCCTAATTATATGTAAATAGGATAAATCTATTTCCTTTTCTTCTTCAAAACCAATACCATGAATTTATTCATCCTTATCTATATCTTTATCATTGATCAATCATCATCCTAATATTATCTTAATATCATTTCGGTAATTATCAACAACATGCAACCTTAATACACGGATCATCATCTTATCGAACCTTATAATCAATGTAGTAACCATCATTACCATGATCATGACCACCTATCATTGTGATCATCATCATGCTTCATATCATCATCATCAAATCATTGATACGTATCATCTAACTATAGTCATAACATAATAATGATTATGATCATAAATATAATCATAATCATAACCATTTTATCATTGTCTACGAATCATAATATCTTCTTTATCAATACGCAATCTCACCATTGTATCATTATATTATGTATAACAGATTTCAAGGTATTCGAATAAGAGGTTTACGATCAAATTAGAAACAGAAAGCGACTAGTTCATATATTACCATATACATCCCATGCTTTTCATACAAGGCCTCTATACAAACAGTTGTAGGGCTTAACCTTAATCAGACGGCCCATCAACCAAATGGAAATACTCACGGCCCAAATCGAGAAAGGCTCGGCCCAACAGGAAACCAATTCATAGTTCAAAGTCACAAGCCTAATTTAATAAACCCATTTAAACAGCCCAAGCTAGATTTGGAAACAGGAAAAGGAGTAAAGAAAACGTGGTGGCCAGCAAAAATCTTTAATGACATTGGCTTCCCCCCCTTTTTTTTTAATCAGCGAACAAGTGGGAGGTTTAGGTGGCTGTCGACCCTACTGCAACTAAAAGAGATTATTGGGACCAGATTCACAATCATCATCGATCCCTTTATGTTAGGTAAGGTTATTTGCTTTATTGACTTGTTGGTCATAAAGGAAAAAGTAAAACGCATAATAGCAGTTGCACTATAATATTATTCATCGTCGATTTATATTCATAGTGTTTGTCTGGTTTGCACAACAGAAACAGATAGAAAAAAATATATAAATATCCCTAATCAGAAGGGAAAAAGCAACAGCATGTTAAGGGTGTTTTAATGGTGGTCTGTTTGGTTTGGATTAGATCCTTGCGACAGAAAACAGAAGTAGCGAGCAACGGCTGCAGCCAATGTTGTTGTTCACGCAGATACGAAAAGTATATAGCAGTGGATATACTTTTCCTAGTTTTGGGTTTAGGTTTCATCAAAAGGAGCATTAAATAACAACGAGCTTTGATGGTGTTGTTGGAACAACAATCAATAATAATCGAAAAGAAGGAACAATGATTAAAGGTTTGTGAATATTAGTGTGGGTCTGATCAATTCATAATAGAAAATACGAGTAATAGCAGTTTACCAAGAGAATAGCAAACAAGTGGAACAAGTGTAAGTGTGTGTTTCGGTTTCTCGTCAAACACAGCCCAAGTAATAGCAGCCTTTCGAGCAGTAGATATAAGAACATATGGTGACGGGTTGTTGTGGTTTAGGGTGTTGGTTTTCGAATATAAATGATTAGTAGCATTTGTTCCTGAGGGTTCGATGATCATGGTGGTGATAGAGTGGTGAAACAATGGTGGTGACAGTTTGCGGTTTACATAGAAACAAAGAATAAAACAACTACAAGGATGATGAGCTTGGTGGTTGAGTGGTGTTGATATAATGGGGGTTATGGGTTTAATTGTAACAGTAACTTCAATTGAGTGGTATCCGGTTGTCATGGTGTTGAATCGAACGAAATGGTACAGTAACACGAACATGTTGGTGATCTTGTTCGATCAAGCAGAAGTAGACATAGGTAGTAATATTAACGAATGTGGTGATGGTGGTTCTTGTAAGTAAGTTGTTATATATTGAAGTTTTAGGATCGATTTTAGTAATGAT